>NW_026887773.1:0-8973 GCF_032173495.1 Musca vetustissima | reverse complement strand
AAAATGAAATGTTGTGGGTCTTTCTTATCAAATCGTAAACATTTAAGGTTTATTTATTTTTTTGTTTTGTTATAAATTAAATTGCTTTCAATCTATTGATAACAAAAAACTAATTTGTTATAATAAATAAAGGTTTATTCAGAATACAAAATATAAAATTGAATACCAAAAAAGAAGCAAACCCAGGAAAAAATTTAGTCGCAGCAGATATTTTCTTTTATATAGCTAGGAAAGCAAGCTGGAAATAAAAAAAATGAAAATACCTAAACGACGATCGGAACTTTTATATGGATGTTATGCCATGGAAAATTATGTTATATAGTAGCGAAAGCAAGCTGCTACTGAAGAACTACAAGTAAATATATCGTCCGAATTTATAATAACCTTTATCAGTAGGTGACATTTAAAATACTTAAAAAATCGATAGGGACTTCTATATTAGGGCTATGGCATGGTAAATTTGCTGCCAGTACAGACACTCGGGTTGAAAAATTGGGCTAGGTCTAGGACCTTGATCATACCGAAATTTTCTAAATATTCCGGAGTGACACTTTGTAATGTTGTAATGCACCTAGGACGATAACAATACCCTCAGAGGGAAGGCTTGTTTTTTATGAAAGCTGTAACCGATTTTAATAATTTCTGGTAGAAAAATTTGCTATACCCATAGGAATATTTGCCAGAAAAAAAATATCAAATTTGAGCCAGCTCAGTGGAACAAATGTTTAAAATCTTTAAAATAACGCAAATTGGAGGGACACCGTTATATGGGGACTATAGTAGGACCTTGAATAAGTCCAAATCCAAATCGTCAAAATTCCAAAAATTATGAGAACAGATATTTTTGGTTGGATGATCCTGGAATGACACTTCGTTATGCAGAAATATACACTGTACATAGATCCATAATATCAAAAGGCAGGATGGAACTATTTTATGGGTGCTGTACCCAAAAATCGACCGAGCTATAATTTCTGGTAGCAAAATTAGCTACCCAATGAGAACTCAAAATATCAAATTAGGGTCAACTCAGTGGACCAGAATGTTGGAAATCCAAAAAAATACCGCATACAGTTAGGGGTTCCTTTATATTTGGACTATATCTGGTCTTTAAACCATACCTAAATCCTCAAAATTACAAAAATTAAGGGACACCTTTATATGGGATCTATATCAAAACCTTACACAACTATGTTGATAGGGTATTATAGTTTTAAAGCAATGACCCTAGATCTACCTTTTAGTATATCGATCGTCATATCTCGACTAGCTGGATAATTAGTAAACACGATACAGACCACAGTTATGGACCAATTATCACGAAATGTTCCATGTAGGATGGGTTTTGGCCAAAGAAGACCCATATGGTTTTATATTTTTCTGATTTCGGGACTCTCTAGAGGCCACTATTATGACCCGAATACCACGAAATTTTACACCAGGAATGAAGTGTGGCCAAAGAATAAGTATGACTGTTTTGATAAAGATGGGTCAATATTTTTGGCGGGTCAAATTGAAAATTACATTACGAAAAATTACAACCTTTATATTTTACACGATGAAGGGGATGTGACAAAATATTTAGAAAGGCTGTTTAAATGGTGATCGGCCAATATTCCGAGGGTCAAATCTACCAAAACCTAAAGTTACAAAATATTTATTTCATGGCGAGGTGAATATTTACCTCGGGAAAACAAGATTTCGAAAATATGCCAGGGTTAGAACGTGAAGCTGTTAACCTATAATCAATCAAGTGGGTGCAAATATCACGAAATATGGCCCTGAAAATATAAAATATAGAAATATAGAACCGTAAAAATTTAGATTTCCGTGATAGTTTTGTAGGGCCCCGTCCCCGACTATACTGCTCCGTTAACTGTTTTTTCTTCCCAATGAGAATCCAACATACACAAAATTAGAGACAAATATTAGCCAAAAAATTTGCCAAAAGTACCGAATAAAGTTGAATAACTTTTTTAAAGGTTACCACGAAACCTGTGCCAATATGGATAATTTTGATATACATATTCGAACTCTTGAAGATATAGCCGATTTTTTGTGTCAGCATCAAGTGACGGCTAAAGGGCTTCCCAAACTTTTCTTTTGGCGAATGGCGGGCACGATAACTCTAAAACTAATAACCCAATCGATTACAAATTTTTACACGTTTCTCTGTGAGTGTATAGCTATCGTATGAACTAGGATAAAGCCAATCGGTGAGGATCTTCCTTATTTTTTAACTTTGTTTTTGGTCAAAAATCGGCGAATTTCGAAAAATGTTTTTTTTCAAAGATCCGCCATTTTGTTAGTTTTAGAGCGAAGTCAATATTCCTAGTTCATACGAGAGCCTGACATGTACTCTTTCTAACACCGTGGTAATTTTCTGATTCCGATGTTCCAGTGAGGAGTTATCATGCCCGCCATCAAAAATAAGAACTTCTCTTTAATTACATAAAACCAACAACAAAACAATTACAAAATTTTTTTGTAAATAGTTTTTCCTCTCTTTTAAATCTTCAAATATATATGTGCAAAGTTACAAACCTTAACAAGCATTGGTATTGATTTACAAGCCCATTGAAAATCTTGAAAAATTAAAGGTAGACCAGTATTGATAATTACACTGTGGAACGCAAATAAATATCATGAAATTCCAAAAAATTATGATGGAGGATCTAAAAATGGAAGACATGTGTATCGGCATTTTCAGAGTTTACTTTGGGAGATGACCTAAAAAGAAGTGGCGAAATTTCCCACTTCCATGACATTTGAAAATATTCGGATTAAGATTTTTCGAAATCCTCGTATTTGAGGTATATGGTGTCTTTGGCAATATTACTGATATATACTTTTTTTCCAACACGTTAACCCTCATGGAATTGAATTATAGCAGGTCGTAATATTCTACAAACAAGTTTAACAATAAGTCTCAGAATAGACCAAAACTCGAAAATCAACCTAAACGTCAATAATTTTAAAAATATGAAAACTAATTTTAGGGTTAAAAACAATTTTATTACGAGTTTGTACCAATTTTTGCCACTAGATGTCGTTTCAGGAGTATGGTGCAAAGGAAAAAAATATTCTACATCAAATTTTAGTAGAAGTCACTGAACAAGAGAAATCTGAATATATAATATATATACCGAATACATACGCATCAATTTAGGACAAAAAATTAAAAAAAAAATATATTAGCATTTTTCTATAGAAATTCCCCAGTACTTTTATCAATTTATCATTGTATGAATGGAACATAAATCTTCATTTTTCGTACATATTGCCAAGGAATGAAATATTCTCAAATTTCGTTAAATTTCATTATGAGTCTCAACTTAACTTGCAGTGAAAGTCTTTTTACAAATAAAAAATTACATATGTATTCATTAAAAAAATATATAAACAGAAAGGAGGACACCGCAGCGTTTTCCAATTACATTTAATTAGGCCTATAAAGCAACTGACCAAAAACTGGGTAGATCGGACCAAGATTTGATATACCTCCCATACAAAGAGTCTTGAAAATTTTACTATTTTGGGCTATAAAATCTTTAATATTCAACCAAATTCAATGAAAATTGACAATTTACATTTACTTATGCCTATAAAGCAACGGACCAAAAACTGGGTAGATTGGACCAAGATTTGATATACCTCCCATACAAAGGGTCTTGAAAAATCCGATTTTTGGACCTATATAGTTCATATTCATCCAAATTCCAGGAAAATTTTCATGTCTTCGTCCAAATTACATCTAATTTAGGCGAAGACAGTAATAGGTGTTGTAATTTAGTTGTTACAGGTACCTACCATACCAAAAGTCCCTACAAATTTAACTTTCTGTACTATAAAATCGTTATATGCAGCTATATTAAGTATATTAGTTTTATTTTTGTTATTTTTATTATAATATAACAAATATTTGATATCCTTTAATAAATAATAAATTACTTTTTTATCATTCACAACATTTTGAAAACACACATCAGAGATATATATATATATATATATATTGTCTTCCCAAATGTACGATTTAGTATCATCCACATTATAATCTCGGGCCTTTACTTTATGTCTGTTTAAGGATATTACAAGGTCGGATTGTAATATAAAATACTAAATAAAATCCTTATTTAACTCGGCTTTAACAAAAGTTCGGGCTGCTACTAATTATTTGTTCGCATGACTTGTTAGCATCTTGTGAAAGTCGCTCAAAAGGTATTGTACTGCACTTTGCATATCCCATGCCATGAACAAATATTTTTCTGTATGAACTTTTCACAAAGGTAATTCATGTGCGACCTCTAAATTTAGATTATAAGATTATGTCTCAAATGAACTGATAAAAAAGTATAATCTTCAAACTGACTGAAAATTTATTTAAAAGCTATATTTTAAAACCAATTCTCCCATATCTCCGCTTCGAATAACGTTTTTACCACTCAATTGCATATTTTATGTAAAATATTGTATTATTACTATGTTCTGAATCCATCTTCTCCTTCCTATTTGACCCTCAACAACTCATTTAATTGAATACATAACATATTGGACTATTCGCTTCTAACCATTTCGTGAATATGCCATATTTTTTCATAAGGTGGTCACCAAAAAAGTTAAATAACTCATAGGACCGCAGGACTCCGCAGCTAATTTTTTTTTATTCCTTAAATAACACAATTTCACCACTCAAATATAAAAATAATTAGAGCTAACCTTTTTTAAACTTTTTTTTCTGCTCCACTAATTTCAAAATTTGTTTTACAAATTTGATGAACTAAGTACTACAAGTGTGGACGACTGTATACAGCATATGATATTTATATACATACAAACTAAAGCGAATCCTAGTCTTTACATCCACAGCAACCAAAATAAACACTTTTATAATAACCGTTAATTTGAATATTCAAATATCTGAGCATCAGAAAAACACACCCATTTTTCGAAAATATGGTAAAAAATCAGTTTATAAATAATTATCAGATTTGAACCTTTGTAGAGACAAAACTACTCGACATATCGATGTAAAATTTCATATTTATTCTAATTGGAGTATTTTCTATCAATCCTCATCAAAAAATTTGTTCTCCGTGGTACTTGGTTTTGGCCATTTTTGGCCGCGGTCGCGACACTGTGCGCCGCGAAATATTGGTCCTAGACTCACCTTTAAGTATACCGATCGTCATATCTCGACTAGTCGATCTATACATGTGTGTGCGTCCGTCCGTCTGTCCATTATAATTTGTAAACACGATACTGGCCACAGTTATGGACCAATCTTCACGAAATTATGCATGTAGGATGGGTTCTGGCCAATGAAGACCCCTATTGTTTTTGGAAAAGATCGGTTAATATTTAGTTCATGAAATGGACCAAAAACTTTATATTTGTCGTTTCTTCCGGTCGCTCCAGAGGCCGCAATTATGGTCCAAACACCGCGATTTTTTGCATGGAGAAAGGGATCGGGCCAAAGAATAAGTATGCCTGTTTTGATAGAGATCGGTCAATATTTACCTTGACTTTTGTGTGAAAAATTACAAACTTTTTATTCTATGCCGTATATATTTGCCCCTGAAGGTCCTAGACCCGTTGATAGTACGTTCAAGAGGAGTGGTTGACCTTTAATTTGATACCAATTATGTGGTTGTATGTACTCGGATGTGGGAGTTACACATAAATATTTACAGGTGCTTACATACTGAGATATTATTTAGTAACCCATTACCACACTAGAGGGCGGAATTATAGCGCTGATTGCATTGAAATTCTCCATGAGATTCCAGTTATGGTCAGGAACAACGCCTATAATTTTCGGTAATGATCACATAATAATATTGGGATGAAATGGACCGAAAACTTATTTTTTTGTGTTTTTTCGAGTCGATCTATAGGCCACAATTGAAAGCCGAACATCACAACACAACGCACTGTGAAGGTAATCTAGACAAGTAATTTGAAAGGTTGTACTGAATATCATTAATATTAGTTGACTTCTAGTCGGTCAAGAGGGTGCAAATATCGCTCAGAATATGGGACCACAGAAAGTTTAATTTTTGTGGAAGTTTTGTAGGGTATCATATGGTCGGCCCCGTCCGACTATACTGCTTCGCTCACTGGTTTTTAACTATAATTTATCCGAGAGCATAATATTTATAATTTATAATATAATATAATATTTTCCCAGTGAGTCGCATTCCAACTAGTATGGGCTTTTGCGAAAGCCAACCTGGCTTTCCGATTTTTTTTTTCAGAAATAAAATGGTTTTCTTGATCGTCTTCGGTCATGTAGATCTGCTAGCATAGCTTGTCAGGGCTCTGTTCTAGAGGTTATATCCAGAGGTTATATCTCACAAATTCCGTTGAACTCTTAAATGGGAGTTTTTTTTTTACCGCTACGACAATTTGTTGATCAGTACGAACATGATGTTCCTTTGCAGTCTTCCTCCGTGCTGAACTGTCACTACCGATATATTTGTTTAATATCAATTTATTATTCGAGAAATCACTGATATATTCATGGAATATTTTTCCGAAATCATACTCTGTGATAAATTATTTTCAATTACCAGTGATCAAGTAGGGTTCCTGACATATGAAGTATTAAGAACCGTACTTCATGAAAAACGGACCCTTAAGTCCAAAATTCAGTTTTAAATAATTTTTGATTATTATGGACCCGCTAAAGCTCTATACATGAAATTACGCCATCTTCTGAAATCATCTGTATGACGAAACTATTTTTTCGGAGAAGTTTGTAATGCTCTTATATTTTAAACTTTAATATGCAACAAATTCAGCGGGGGAAAAACGCATAACTCCCTACAAACATCGTTAGACAACCAGTTGTGTTATTTGTACATTTGCTACGCTCTATTATTTTTACATTGTTTTTTCTTTCTTGTAATATTTTCCATTTTTGCTGTTGTGTGTGTGTTTATTTTCTTTTGAATTTCGTTAACATGTTGTTATTTTTTCTTCATCGTCGATTTTTTTGTTTTTGTTTTTTTTTTTTTTTGAATAATGCAACAGCTGTTTCGCTGGTAAGAATGATTGGGGGTAGAGGAGGCAAGCCATCGGGCATTGGGACGGATACTCAATATGATTTTCTGTTTCGTTAGATTTGTTGCTGTTTTTGTTCTCTTTTGCTGTTGTTGTTGTTTACATTTTCATGCAAAAAAGAAAGAAAAACGAATATGTTGCATGCTATGGGTTAAACATCAGCATAACATGAACAGCAACAACGTACCACAGTTCAACCAACCTCCCCTCCCATGGCTAAGTCAATATTTTTAAAGACTGGGAGACGATGTGATAGCATGATGAAAAGTTGTTGTAGTTGTTGATGGCATTGACGATATGTTATCGATAATATATGGGAGGTTGGTTGGGCGGTCGGCCGGCCGGGACGTTCGGAATTGGTTTGTTGCTTCAGTGTTGTTAGTTGTAGTTATTCATGAAATGATTTTTGTTCTTGAAAGTTATTATAGCACCCATCATCAGCCTAAAGAACTTAGATTTGCGTGACTAGAGTTGATGAAATGTTGATTTTGTAGAATATTACAAACTATTAACTTTGATTACTACAGCACAGGAAGACATTTAACAATTTACTGAGTTGTCACAAAAAATACTTTAATAATTTGTATTTCAATGTTGATTGAACAAAGATAAAATCCTTGAAAATAAATTATCAGTTAGGAAAGAAAACGAGGAACAAATCCACAATTATTATACGTCCCACAGTACATACAAACTAAGGCGTATAAGTACCGTCATTAATCATACGCCTCAGGGTCCTTGAAATATTTATTTTAAAATTAATCCATGCCTCTTTAGTACTTGAAAATATATTTTAAAATAACTCCATGCCTCTTTAGTTCTTGAAAATATAATTTAAATAAATCCACGCCTATTTACTTACTTAGCTGGCTTGTGACATAACTTTCGTTCCAAAAGCCGAGCTTAGAAACGATTTCCAGACGTGTCGGTCTTTTGCGCATTTTTTTCAAACTTGAAAGACCATTTTCGGCGATGTTGTCTTTGACTTGATCTTTCCAACGTATTCTTGGCCTTCCCCTTCGTAAACCATTAGCTGGTTCGCTTTTATATGCCTTCTGGGTTGGGGCATCTCATTCATTCTCACAACATGACCTAGCCAACGTAGTCGCTGCAGATCAATACGTCTAACAATGTCGATGTCCGAGAAAAGCTGGTACAACTCATGGTTCATTCGACGGCGTTATTCACCGTCAACGAATATCCGACAATAGCTCTTTCGGAGAATTTTTCTCTCAAACACTCCAAGAGCTGCCTCATCTGCTTGCGTACGTACCCATGCTTCAGATCCGTATAACAGCACGGGTAGTATCAGCGTCTTGTAGAGTGAGAGTTTGGTTGCGGGAGGTGGCCTTGCTTTTGAGTTGTTTGCTCAGACCATAGTAGCATCAGTTGGCCATCACTATCCTTCTCCGAATTTCAAAACTGATGGCATTCGTTTTATTTATGGCGGTACCAAGCTGATACCATCAGGTTGGTCTTCTCGCCGTTTACTGCCAGATACACTTTGGCAGACTCCTTCTCAATTTGTTCAAAGGTGGTTGTTACCGCTCTCAATGTTCGACCCATTCAGAGTACCAATCTGTTCACTTTTACCTTTTCATATGACCTTCTTCCAGCAGGATGTTAAAAAGGTCACACAACATACTATCACCTTGTCGGTATTAAAGGGCTCCGAAAGGTCCTTTCCGACTTTAACTGCTGATCTTGTGCCTGTTAAAATTATCCTGCAAAGCCGAATTAATTTTGCAGGAATGCCAAACGCAGACATGGCTTTATACACCTGTGAACGGATAGGGCTGTCGAATGCGGCTTTATAGTCGACGAATAGGCGGAATGTGTCGATGTGTTTTTCGTGGGGTTTTTCCGGGATTTGGCGCAGAGTGAAAATCTGGTCAATGGTGGATTTGGCAG
>NW_026887772.1:0-8971 GCF_032173495.1 Musca vetustissima | reverse complement strand
TTTCATGCAAATCGGAAGATTTATATGTACTTTGGTGCACAATTTACATTAAATTGGACGAAAATATATATGGGATCCATATCTAAATCTGAACCGATTTTTTCAAATTTCAATAGGGGTCGTCCTGAGGCTTAACATATAGCAGCTTCTCTTGTCCAAATTTGAACATATTTTCAAACCTAAGTTTTTTTTTAAACAAGGGCGTCAAAGTCCAATTTACAATTGATTAGCTTGCCGTTAAGAATATCTAAAATTGGGTTGTGGTCCAATATTTGTACCAATGTAACTAAATTCAAAGTTATAGGCAGAATAGGAACGACTACAGGATGCCTCTTATTATTTTGAAAAAATATACAAGAGCTGATCCTAATATTATTATTTTAAAGTCTAAGATCGGATGATCTTGGGGAAAAAGAAATCCATTATTTTTTCGGCAGATGGCTGTACTGATCGATTTCTTGTAAAGTATCGATCAAACGATCGATGGTAAGGGTGACATTTCGCAGTAAAAAAAAACAGTACCCTTCACCACTTTGGGTATATTCTACATATGTATCCTAACAAAAGTCGCCTGTTTGAAGAAACATTGACGTAAAATTGAACGAACTTAAAATGGTCTTTATCTATATGTAAACCGATCAATCCGTACAGATGTCATTCTGCAATCTATGTTAAATTTTGTAAATCAATTTAAAGCAAACTTGATACAAGCTATTTGGTATACTGCACTGTTTAAAATGTAATCGCAATCAGACACCCATTATTTGGGGTACAATTAACGTGAACAGATCGAAATTTTATATGGAAGGTATGCTGTATCTATATCCGAACCAATTCCAAGGAAACTTGCTAGAGAATAATTAATATAAACTTCAGTACGTTGTGTCAATCGGCCTACCTAGGGATCTTTAGTGCAACATTTACTTAAAATCGGACGAAAATATATATAGGAGGTATATGTAAATCCGAACTGATTCGCACGAAACTTATCACACATCATTGTTTGACTTAATTCAGTACGCTATGCCATAATTCGTGAAAATCGATAGATATATAGGGGCTTTGGTGCTATTTTAACATCAAATCGGACGAAAATATATATGGGACCTATATCTAAATCTGAACAGATTTTCATTACTATCAATAGGGTTCGTCCTTGGGCCAAATAAATGAGCTGCGCCAAATTTCATCCCAATCGGATTATAAATGCGACCAGTAATTTGTTTACAATTTAACATCAACTGACGGACATGCATAAATCGACTCAGAAAGTGATTCTATGCATATTCTCAACAGGAACTATGGGTCTATCTCGATTCCTTTTACCTGTTACAAACATATGCACAAAGACATAATACCCTGTACCACAGTGTGGTGAAGGATATAATTATTTTGCTGTTTTTTATTAAGGAATTTTTGATGTTAAAAAGGTAGGCCGTTCGTCGAAAATTTCGATAAAATCTGTGAAATGATCGAAGTTGAGCGGCATGTTAGCAGTCGTAATATAGCCCAGGAACTAAAAATCTACCATAAAACAGTTTTAAACCATTTACAATTAACCAGAAACGGCCAGAATTGGCCAATAGGAGAGGTGTCGTGTTCCACCAGGACAACGCTAGGCCACACACATCTACAGTGACTCTCAAGAAACTCCAGAAGCTTGGTTGGGAAGTGGTAATGCATCCGCCATACAGTTCAATGCATGCTTGGCACCAATCGATTATCATATTTTTCTTGAATTGCAAAATTTCTTTAATGATAAAAAATTGGTATCTAGGGAGGATTGTACAAATTGAATACTACATTTTTTGCAAATAGAGAGCACGACCTAGCATATTTGTGCATATTTGGCCCAAATCGGACAGTCCGAATCATGTTAAATAAAGTTTTATAGTTCATATAAATATAATGGATTTTTCCCCAAACAAGACGTCCAGTAGACTCGGACCAACTGTGGAACTTGAGAACTACAGCTTCCAGGTAGTCAAAGATTTTATATACCTTGGTACCGCACGAATGGCATCAGTTTTGAAATTCGGAGAATGATTGTTAAGGCCAACAGGTGCTACTTTGGTCTAAGTAAGCAGTTTAGAAACAAACCTCCCTCCAGACCAAACTCACACTTTACAAAACGCTGATACTACATGTGCTATTATATGGATCCGAGGTATGGGTACTTACGCAAGTAGATGAGACAGCTCTTAGAGTGTTTGAGAGAAAAAAATCTCCGAAAGATCTATGGGCCGATCTGCGTTGACGGTGAATATCGCTGTCGAATGAACCATGAGCTGTACCAGCTATACTCGGACATCGGCATTGTTAGACGAATTGAGCTGCAGCGACTACGTTGGCTAAGTCATATTGTGAGAATGGATGAAGCTGCCCAGACCAAAAGGCATATAAAAGCGAACCAGCTAATGGTTCACGCTGAAGGGAAAGGCCACAAATAAGTTGGAAAGATCAAGTGAAGGACAACATTGCCAAATAAGATCAAACTGGAAAAACTGCGCAAAAGACCGACGCGCCTAGAAATATTTTTATGCTCAGCTTATGGAACGAAAGCTCTGTCACAAGCCAGCTAAGTAAGTATATCTTAAATTGAACCTATATAGACAAAAATTCATGGAGGTCAACCTATAGTGATTTCAATACCCTATGCAAAATTTTTGCTCAATCGGACAAACATTGACAGTATGGTGCTTCATTTACATAAAATCGGACAAAAATATATATATGGGAGCTATATCTAAATCTGAATCGATTCCAACAAAACTTCACATACATCGATCAGGACATAAGTCAGTACTCTGTGCAAAATTTTGTCTCCATAAGACAAATATTGGCAGTATGGTGCTTCATTTACATAAAATCGCACAATATATGGGAGATTTATTTAAATCTGAACCGATTTCAAAAAACTTCACGGACGTGAACCTGTTGTAATTCTAACACGCTATGCTAAAATGTTGGCTCAATCGGACAAACATTCACAGTATGGTGCTCTATTAACATAAAATCGGACGGAACTATATATTGGAGCTATATCTAAATCTGAACCGATTTCAATAAAACTTAGCACACATCAATCTGGACCTAATTTAGTACGCTGTGCAAAATTTTGTCTTAATAGGACAAATATTGGCAGTATGATGCTCCTTTTACATAAAATCGGACGAGCTATATATAACTATATATAAATCTGAACCGGGTTTTTCTAATTTTAACAGGGTTCGTCCTTGGGCCAAATAAATGACCTCTACCAAATTTCATCCAAATCGGATCATAAATGCTACCTGTAGTTTGCTGACAAAAATACATGGACGGACAGCCGGACGATTATGTCGATTATGCATAAATCGACTCAGAAAGTGATTCTATGCATATTCACAAAATGAACCATGGGTCAATCTCGATTATTTTTGCCTGTTACAAACATATGCACAAAGAATGTAATTGTTGTGATCTGTTATTATTCATTCGCATTAACAAAATATTTTCATATTAATAATTAACAG
The DNA here is from genome assembly GCF_032173495.1 of Musca vetustissima. NCBI lineage: Eukaryota > Metazoa > Arthropoda > Insecta > Diptera > Muscidae > Musca > Musca vetustissima. The sequence continues at coordinate 5,456 of NW_026887772.1, read as the reverse complement.
TTTTCTGCATTTCGATTAAAAAACGTAAATAATAACAACAACTTTATCAAATTACATTCTCTGGAATTTTAATTGCAAAATTTAGGAAATCGTCAAAACTTTTATTTTTCAATTTCATAATTAATTAATTGTTTGAAAATGTATTGTTTTCACAACGACAATGAATTAATGTACAACCAAGTGTACATTTGTATTGTGTCACACAGGAAATTATTAAATATGAATTGATGAGAAATTGATGAGAAATTCTATGTAATGGCTGGTGAATGGTAGTTTGTAATATTATGAAGTGCAATATCAATATGATGGATACTTGTTATTATTAAATTTTAATAAACTAATTAATATGTATAATCTATATGAAAACCAGTGAGCGGAGCAGTATAGTCGGACGGGGCCGACCATATGATACCCTACACAACTTCCACGAAACTATAACTTTCTGTGGTTCTATATTGTGAGCTTGGGCTAGAGGTCAAGAAATATTAAAAATATTCAGTACAGCCCTTCTAATCACTTGTCCTGATTCCCTTCACCGTGAGTTGTGTTGTGATGTTCGGCTTTCAATTTTGGCCTATAGATCGACTCGAAAAAAACACCAAAAAATAAGTTTTCGGTCCACATCGTCCAAAAATTATTATCTGATCATCATCGAAAATTATAGTCGTTGTCGGTGACCATCCCCTTCTACATGCAAAAATTAGCGGTGTTGGGGCCATAATTGCGGCCTCTGGAGTGACCAGAAAAACCGACAAAAATAAAGTTTTTGGTCCATTTCATCCCCTAAATATTAACTGATCTTTTTCATTAGGGGTCTTCATTGGCCAGAAGCCATCTTACATGCAAAATTTCGAGAAGATTGGTCCATAACTGTGGCCCGTATCGTGTTTACAAATTATAATGGACAGACGGACGGACGGACACACATGTCTAGATCGACTCAGCTAGTCGAGAAATGACGATCGGTATATTTAAAGGTGGGTATAGGACCAATATTTCGCGGCGTTACAAACTTTTGGGGCTGCACAAAGCTATAATACCCTGACAACATAGTTGTGTAGGGTATAATAATTGAAATATTCATGGGGGTTATTTTTCAATTCTACATAAGTTTAGTAGCATGTAACGAAAATCCATTTTACCAATTTTAAGAAAATTTAATTTTATTATTTATTTACAATAGTTTCCGAAAACAATAATTAAAAAACTGAAGTTTTTGGTCTTTGCGAACAATTTTAAAATAAACTTCTATCTAACAATGTTTTCCTTTCTATAATGGGATTATCTGTTTTTCGTACTGAAAAATTCAATCTATGCTTCACACGAACACAACTATTAAGGGATGACGATCAAGGATTATCTGATGTACATTAAGTCCCTAGATTCTTACATTAAACTGTGACCAATTATTATTATTATTTTTTGTTTTGTTTTTTTTTTTTTTTTTTTTTGTGTGAAAATTTTCAAATTATACGATTTTGATAACATATCCAAATTTAGCATCCCTAATACTTTCATTCACGTTATCGTATGTACCTGTATATTGACCATATACATCCTTTAAGAATTTTTTAATAATAATAATAATTAATTCACCCATTGATACATATTTCAGTAGCTTCACTACACTACTCTTGCAAAATTACACAATAATAATAATAAAGGTATGCATTACATACATAATGCATGCAACAAAAGAAAATTAATATAAGACAGAAGAAAATATTACGAACGAAAATCAAATTCTTTGAACATGCAGTCATGACAGCTTCTTTACAGCATTTAAGAAAATAATCAGAAAGTAGGAACATTTTTTTTTAATTAAAAACCAGTAAGGAAAGTAGCAAAGTCGGACTGGGCCGACTATATAATACGTATCCGAAAAGACGTCGCCTTTCTGAAGGAATTTTGACACGAAATTGAACGAACTTAAATATGCGATCTTTATCTATAAGTAAGCTTCATTGTTTAAACATAATAGGAATCAGGCACCCTTTAATTATTTGGTGTACAATCAACACGAATAGGTCGAAACTTAGCACACATCATTTCGAACTCATTTCAGTACGGTATGACAAATTTGGTGCCTTCAATCGGACGAAAATATATATGGGAGCTATATGTAAACCTGACTCTATTTTCTCGAAACTTGGCACACGTCATTTTAGACTCAATTCAGTATCCTATGCAAAATTTCATGCAAATCGAAATATATGTACGGACTTTGGTATACCATTTACATAAAATCGGACATAATTATATATGGGAGCTATATCTAAATCTCAACCGATTTTCATGAAACATAGCACACATCATTCTGGACCTAATTCAGTACCCTATGCCAAATTTCGTGCAAATCGAAAAATATATTGGGACTTTGGTGCCCCGTTTACCTATGGGAGCTATATCTAAATCTGACCGGATTTTTCCGAAACTTGACACGCGTCACGGACAGACAGACAGACGGACGGATGCATATTCTCAAAAGGAAACATGTGTCTACCTCTTTCATTTTGCCTGTTACAAATATATGGAAAAATTGGAAAAAATTCTTTACAAAATCCACGCCTTATATAGGCCTTTTGAAAAAATTCTTTAAAAAATCCACGCCTTATATAGGCCTTTGGAAAAAATTCTTTAAAAAATCCACGCCTTATATAGGCCTTTGAAAAAAATTCTTTAAAAAATCCACGCCTTATATAGGCCTTTGGAAAAAATTCTTTAAAAAATCCACGCCTTATATAGGCCTTTGGAAAAAATTCTTTAAAAAATCCACGCCTTATATAGGCCTTTGGAAAAAATTCTTTAAAAAATCCACGCCTTATATAGGCCTTTGGAAAAAATTCTTTAAAAAATCCACGCCTTATATAGGCCTTTGGAAAAAATTCTTTAAAAAATCCACGCCTTATATAGGCCTTTGGAAAAAATTCTTTAAAAAATCCACGCCTTATATAGGCCTTTGGAAAAAATTCTTTAAAAAATCCACGCCTTATATAGGCCTTTGGAAAAAATTCTTTAAAAAATCCACGCCTTATATAGGCCTTTGGAAAAAATTGTTTACAAAATCCACGCCTTATATAGGCCTTTGGAAAAAATTCTTTAAAAAATCCACGCCTAATATAGGCCTTGGAAAATATTCTTTAAGAAATCCTCGCCTTATATAGGCCCTTGGAAAATATTCTTTAAAAAATCCACGCCTTATATATGCCTTTGGAAAAAATTCTTTAAAAAATCCACGCCTTATATAGGCCTTTGGAAAAAATTCTTTAAAAAATCCACGCCTTATATAGGCCTTTGGAAAAAATTCTTTAAAAAATCCACGCCTTATATAGGCCTTTGGAAAAAATTCTTTAAAAAATCCACGCCTTATATATGCCTTTGGAAAAAATTCTTTAAAAAATCCACGCCTTATATATGCCTTTGGAAAAAATTCTTTAAAAAATCCACGCCTTATATATGCCTTTGGAAAAAATTCTTTAAAAAATCCACGCCTTATATATGCCTTTGGAAAAAATTCTTTAAAAAATCCACGCCTTATATATGCCTTTGGAAAAAATTCTTTAAAAAATCCACGCCTTATATATGCCTTTGAAAAAAATTCTTTAAAAAATCCACGCCTTATATATGCCCAGGAAAAATATTCTTTAAAAAATCCACGCCTTATATAGGCCTTTGGAAAAAATTCTTTAAAAAATCCGCGCCTTATATAGGCCTTGAAAAAAAAATTCCATAAAAAAATCCATGCCTCATATAGGCCCTGGAAAAAATTCGTTAAAAAATCCACGCCTTATATAGGCCTTGGAAAAATTTCCTTAAAAAAAACACTTCTTATATAGTTCTTGGAAAAAATTCTTTAAAAAATTCACGCCTTATATAGGCCCTTGAAAAAATTCTTTAAAAAATCCACGCCTTATATAGGCCCTGGAAAAAAATTCTTTAAAAAATCCACGCCTTATATATGCCTTGAAAAAATATTCTTTAATAAAATCCACGCCTTATATATGCCTTGAAAAAATATTCTTTAATAAATCCACGCCTTATATATGCCTTGAAAAAATATTCTTTAATAAATCCACGCCTTATATATGCCTTGAAAAAATATTCTTTAATAAATCCACGCCTTATATATGCCTTGAAAAAATATTCTTTAATAAATCCACGCCTTATATATGCCTTGAAAAAAATTATTTAAAAAATCCACGCCTTATATATGCCTTGAAAAAAAATTATGTAAAAAATCCACGCCTTATATAGGCCTTGAAAAAAATTCTTTAAAAAATCCACGCCTTATATATGCCTTTGAAAAAATTCTTTAAAATATCCAGGCCTGGTGGTCTTTGAACACAATTCTTTACAAAATCTACGCCTGGTAGTCTTTGAAAAAAATTCTTTAAAAAATCTACGCCTTATATAGGCCTTGAAAAAATTCTTTAAAAAATCCACGCCTTATATAGGCCTTTGAAAAAATTCTTTAAAAAATCCACGCCTATTGCTAAGGATATCCTTTGAAAAAAATTCTTTAAAAAATCCACGCAGCTTGCTTAGGATGTCCTTTGGAAAAAATTCTTTAAAAAATCCACGCCTTATGGTGGTGTCTGAAAAAATATTTTGAAACTCCACGTCTTATTAAAAAATTCCTTAAAAAATCCACGCCTTATATAGGCCTTTGGAAAAATTCTTTAAAAAATCCACGCCTTATATAGGCCTTTGGAAAAAATTCTTTAAAAAATCCACGCCTTATATATGCCTTTGGAAAAAATTCTTTAAAAAATCCACGCCTTATATAGGCCTTTGGAAAAAATTCTTTAAAAAATCAACGCCTTATATATGCCTTTGGAAAAAAATCTTTAAAAAATCCACGCCTTATATAGGCCTTTGGAAAAAATTCTTTAAAAAATCCACGCCTTATATTGGCCTTTGGAAAAATATTCTTTAAAAAATTCACGCCTTATTTAGAGCCTTTGAAAAAAATTCTTTAAAAAATCCACGCCTTATATATGCCTTTGGAAAAAATTCTTTAAAAAATCCACGCCTTATATATGCCTTTGGAAAAAATTCTTTAAAAAATCCACGCCTTATATATGCCTTTGGAAAAAATTCTTTAAAAAATCCACGCCTTATATAGGCCTTGAAAAAATTCTTTATCCACGCCTTATATATGCCTTTGAAAAAATTCTTTAAAAAATATTATATATGCCTTTGGAAAAAATTCTTTAAAAAATCCACGCCTTATATATGCCTTTGGAAAAAATTCTTTAAAAAATCCACGCCTTATATTGGCCTTTGGAAAAAATTCTTTAAAAAATCCACGCCTTATATATGCCTTTGGAAAAAATTCTTTAAAAAATCCACGCCTTATATAGGCCTTTGGAAAAAATTCTTTAAAAAATCCACGCCGATTCTTGTAGGGGTCTTTGGAAAAAAATTCTTTAAAAAATCCACGCCTTATATAGGCC
>NW_026887771.1:0-9001 GCF_032173495.1 Musca vetustissima | reverse complement strand
AAACTTAAGCCAAGCTAACAAACTACAGTTAGAACTTTGATAGAATTCTATATCGTTTTGTCACAATACACTTCTGCACCTCTTCTTCTTCGTCTTTTGGCTTTACCAACGAACTATCTATGTGTAATCCCTAGTCCATATTGAATTCAAATGTTACGTTACTTTTATAAAAACACTTCAATCGCTTTGAAACTCAAATATAACTATGGTTCGAAGTTTTGTTGTGATTCGTTTATATTCTTCTACTTCTTCTTCTTTTCTACACTACATCTAGAAGAACAACTCTATCTAAACTTAACATTTCGTTATCTACAACTTAAACATTTGGAATTGTAGTGCATAGGAAAATAAAATTGATACGCAGCAGCACCAACCAAACTTCCACGCATTCTCACACACATATGGGGATATTAGTTTGTGTATTCTAAGAAGTTAGACTTCCATATATTACATTTAGGTTTTTTCGCAACAATGGCCAAGGATTGTATATTGCATTCAATGTTTGCTGATTTTAGAGATATATTCGTATTGCCAATGACACACATATGTTTAGATTTATTTTGTGAAAAGATTTACCTACCCACACATTGGGGATTGCGGAAAAATCTTATTTAAGTAGGTCTTTTATAAGGAGGTACATAATGTTACCAGTAAGGAAAGTAGTAAAGTCGGACTGGGCCGACTATATGTATACCAAATTATGCTAAATTTAATTTCATTCGGGCAGATTTAGAGACGTTTGCATACAATGGGTCTAACTTATAGAAATCGATTTATAGCAAACTTCGAAATTCAGATGGTACGTTGTGCAAAATTTCGGGTCAATTGGAGAAACATTAGGAGTTTGGTGCACCATTTATCGGACGAAAATGTATATGTAAGACCTATATCTAAATATAAACCGTTATTCTTGAAACTTAACACACATAATACCCTGTACCACAGTGTGGTGAAGGGTATACAAATGTCAATAAGTACGGCCGGGTTAAACTTTTTATACCCTCCACTGTGATGGTGCGCATTCAAAATATCTCAAAAAGAACGGGAACTTCATATGGCGAATGACGTAGTCAAATTGTTTGCTAGTAGACTTTTTTGGTAGAAAAATGGAAAACCAAATTACTGGTTTAAAAATTGGACACGGATCATCACTAGGATCAGACCGAAAATATATATACAGTGGTGGTCACAGAATTAAAACATTTACTGTGGTAAACATTTTTTGATGAGCCCTCGATTCGTTTGAAGTATTTTTGAAATTTTTTTAATTCAGAACACTTCGATATACTGCACTTAAGAGATTTAGTGTGAAAATGGAAAATTATTGCATGCAATTTTTCCATAAATAACGGTTTTTACGAAAATACGTCGACTTTGAAGTGGCCATATAATTAAAACATTGTGTAATTTTTTACTTTACTACATTTTTTGCAAAATATTTTTAAAAAAGCTCTTTAATTTAGTTAAATTATGTAAACTAAGCATCGATAAAGTCATTTATTGACAAAAATTTTTGAAAAAATCTGTAAAATCTATTAAAATTGCCAATAATTTGTACAGAACACCTTACATTCAGAAAATAACCCTTATTATAGAAAATAAAGGTCCGAATGCACCAGAAATTGCTAGAATTAGTAGAAAACAATAAATAATTCTCAAAATAAATAAATATTTGAAATAAAAACTGAAAAAATAGGAATTAACCTAAAAGAACGACTCAATTTCGAAAGCCTTTATTGAAGAAGGCCCGAATATTTTTGCAGTATGTGAGGAAATATCGATTGATATTGGCATTTATTATACCAAATCGATTGTTCGAGTAGTACAGAATATATTTTATCAAAAAATATATCAGTCACACCAGAATGAACAGAGATCAACACTTATGTTGACGAGAAAACGTTTCTGGTACACAGCAGCATGTTTGATGGTTAACTCTTGACCCTTAAAATCTATTGAACATGACAATATTTTTCCAAAATAATATTTTTTGAATGGAATAATGCCTATTTAATCTATTTTAGCCCAAAAGAAAGAAAAAATTTACAATTTGACAAATATTTAAAGTCTTGTGTTGAGCATCAAAAATGCTGCTGTGTGGCAGAAACTTTTATTCGTCAACATAGGCGTTGATCTCTGTTCTTTCTGTTGTGACTTGTACATTTTTTGATAAAATATATTCTGTACTACTCGAACAATCGATTTGGTATAATAAATGCCAATATCAATCGAAATTTCCTTACATACTGCAAAAATATTCCTGCGTTCTTCAATAAAGGCTATAGAAATTGAGTCGTTCTTTTTGGTTAAATACCATTTTTTCAGTTTTTATTTCAAATATTTATTTATTCTGAGAATTATTTATAGTTTTCTACTAATTCTAGTAATTTCTGGTGCATTCGGAACTTTATTATCTATAATAAGGGTTATTTTCTGAATGTAAGGTGTACTGTACAAATTTTTTGAGATTTTGATCGATTTTACAGATTTTTTCAAAAATTTTTATCAGTAAATGACTTTATCGATGCTTAGTTTACATAATTTAACTAAATTATAGAGCTTTTTTAAAAATATTTTCAAAAAATACAGTAAAGTAAAAAATCACACAATGTTTTAATTATATGGCCACTTCAAAGTCGACGTATTTTCATAAAAACTGTTATTTATGGAAAAATTGCATGCAATAATTTTCCATTTTCACACTAAATCTCTTAAGTGCAGTATATCGAAGTGTTCTGAATTAAAAAAATTTCAAAAATACTTCAAACGAATCGAGGGCTCATCAAAAAATGTTTACCACAGTAAATGTTTTAATTCTGTGACCACCACTGTATATATATATATATATATACGTAATGCCAATAGATGGACAGACATGCTTTATATGGGGTATATGTGCAAACCTTGATTTGATAATTTTCGGTATATATGTATATGGGAAATTGCAAAAATCTTTTAAATTCCTTGAAGCTGAGGTTTGCAAGGTTATAACTTCCGAAATATGAACATATTGCATATAATATAAATTCATTTCTATATAATGAAGTGTTCTTGTCAAAATCTTAAAATATTGGTAATAAATAATAAGTTGCCTGGAAGCTGTGGTAATGTAAAAACATGGGTGAAAATGTGTTGAAGCCAACGAGTTTTTTATGTTCCTTCCTGGTTTGTGGCTAAACTACACGACGCACGCACATGTGATCAGTGACTGAGTTGCAGAATACCCCATGGACAATATGGTTCTAATGTATGTTTTTTTGATATAATCACTGCACCAACCCAAAACGGATGCTGACATTTTGGAGCCTGATTTTCGTAGTTTTTTGAATTTTTCTTATAATTAGGATGCGCATCCAGATAATGGACTAAACTAATTATAGGATTGTACAACTCGTGATTTTGCTTCGTTTAGTGTATAACTCATGAATTTGCCCACCGTAGCTTCTGCAATTGGGTTCCAAAGACGAAAATTTGGTGCGTAAATTTTTATAAAAAACATATTTTTTGAGTCTAAAATTAAGAAAGTCCATTCACATTCCTTGGAACCCCGCGTGATTTTAGTTTTTTTATGTGCCGGATCTAATGAGCCCATTCATGTTCAATTCCGCCCAATAAAATGGCGGATATAGGTCGGATCGGATGCGCATAAAAATCGTATGCACATTGCGCCATTTTTAGTCATTTTTAGGGTTAGGTTAAGGTAAAGTCATCGAGCGGCACACTTTGACCGCTAAATGAAAACTCAAATTCATAATTATTGGAAGAGATTGATTCATTTTCATATACTGTAACTGCAATATATTTGGTCATTTTTAAAGTCAAAACTCTTATCAGAGGAACCTACCGATATTTAACAATTATCTAAAAGAATTTGTAGAAGAAATCGTCGCGTGTTGTAGAAGATCTAGATTAAACCGTATTATCTTAACCATACCAAAAACTTAAAAATTGAAAAAAATCATTTTGTGGCAATTCAAAAATTAATTTATTTTAGTTTCAGATATCTTCATGCTTCTATTTGCTTTTCGCGACCATTATACCGTATTTCAATGTGATTTGACAAGTATGCAAAGAAAACAAATGTGTTTATCCATTTGTGAAGAAACTCGGGAATTACAACAAATAAGAATTCATTTCATTTATATTTGAAATACAAGATTTAAAGTCGCTATAACTTTCGTGCGCAGCATCCGAATTTGTGAACCCGAACAGATTTTGAATCAGCATATTTTTCTTAACCTATGTACCAAAAATCTTGTATGTGCCCCGAAAATTTTTTGAAATTTTTTTTATGAAATTTTAAAAGAATTTTGTAATTTCCCATATGTATATGGCGGCTATCATAACAACGGAACCACTATTGAACATTTCCGGTACCAAGAAATTTTCTGAGAAAATGTTTTTACCCACCAAAAAAGACTAGCATCCTTTGTTGTAATAAGTGACTAAAAAGTCAAAATACCGCCATGGGGAGGGGCCTTTATATGTGGCCCATATCAAAACATGCAAACATATCGAAAAATCTAAATGTTTCAATCTCCAATATACCAGACATCCTTGGATGTCCAAAATTGCAAAGCTCTATTTTGAATATCGTGATTTTAACAGAGAAATAGTTTTACTTTATAGAATCTCCAAGAATATGTAAAATTTAATATGTCATGCAACTTATTGCATGTATTTGGCACGCCGAATTGGTTCTAATTTGGGTGTAAAATATTTCTACAAAAAAGTTCTATGAATTAGCCCCCCATTCATGAAGATGCAACTCAAATGCACCTCTCCCCGACCTTTCAATTTTTTATGAAGACCGTACTTGTCTTCTGAAATTTTGAAAAACAAAGTCACTAACTTGCATTTCTATGCCCTCGATAGCCCCACGAATTATATTTTTGTGGGTTTGAATAGACACTGACTGTTGGTAGATCTTGGTAGGCAATTGTGATAACATTTTGGAAAACTAACTAACCAGATTCCAAAGACTAAATCATATTTCACGTAATTGATGATCAATAACTCCTGTAACTACTCTACCTCAGAGGTGACTTTTGATGTTTCTCTCAATGTGCAAATAGTCAGTCAATTTGATTTTTCAATTAAATTTCGGATCATTTACATATATTGCAAGTATCCAATCAACAAGGACAGAAATCAACCAACTTCAGTTTATGTGTTAATTGAAGTTCCAAGTTCTTATGTCAAAATATGGCGTAATGACGTTTATAGAATTCCTAAATTCAAAGAACTTTGAGCAATGGGCAAATCAGTTTGTATCAGCTGTGACACGGCAACCCAAGAATACGTTAGTTTTCGAAATGTCACTGCAAAATTTTTCCATGGTAATTTTTACTGGTAATTAGAGTTGGTTAGTTCCGGAAGGAACTAGTTCATTGGAACTATTCCGAGAAAGGAACGATCGGAACTAGTTCCAGCTCGTTTATTAATAAAGTTCCTTTTTCTGATCTCGTTCCTTTTTGAGCTCGTTCTTTTTTTCTGACCTTGTTCCTTTATTCCCATATTCTTCATTCGTTCGTATTTCAAATTGTGTAAATAGTTAAATCTTATTTTTTTGTTTTAAATATTTTTATTTATAAAGTATTTTGTGCCTATCGTCCTGCAGTTGAATTCTGTAGCTTCATTTCATTTTTGCACAATTTTCAATTTTTGCATTTATTAACAAGTCAACACGGAACTATGTGAGCGGAAAAAACAAAAAGAACGATGAAAGAGAGAGATTCAAAGGAACTATGTAGGAGTCGGATCTATATGGAGCAAAGGAACTATATGGATCAAAAGAACTATATGAAAAAAACGAAAAATAACAAAAAGAACGATGGAAGAGAAAGGAACTATGTAGGAGTCGGAACTACATGGAGCAAAGGAACTATTTAGAGCAAATGAACTGTATGGAGTTAAGGAACTATATGGAGCTAAGGAACTAGTTCCTTTTAAAAAGGAACGAGGAAGATCGATCCGCTAAGTGAACTGGATTGCCCAACTCTACTGGTAATTCAAAGCTCTTGTTAAAAATCCTCTAGTTGGTCTTCCAGTGATATTTTGGCATCTGAACCCACTGTAAAATAAATGTTGTCCGAACAAAAATCAAGGACTTTGGAAATAAAAGCAGAAAAACTTTATTTACTTTATTTCGAAACAATATAAACACATGACATATACAAGAATACATAAAAAAATAAGTTTCAAGCGAACCAAATGTCTGATCCTAGGTGTTTACATTCACCGTCAAATCGGAGTGCACTCAGGGAATAGGGGTTTTATTTTTTATTTTGTTGCCAGTCGCATGATGCCCAGTTTATTGTCATTGCAAAATTTGTCCTTACTGGTAATTCAAACCCCTTGTTAAAAAATCCGCTAGTTGGTCTTCCAGTGTTCTTCTTGCACATGAACCCACTGTCAAGCAAAATTTGTCCAAACAAAAATCCTGGACTTTCGAAATAAAAATATTTGTAAAGTTTTTTCGATTCTTTGGCAAACAACACGAAGGACAAGAACTTTATTTACATTATTTCGAAACAAAATAAATACAACATATATGAGAATACACAAAAAATAAGTTTGAAGCGAACCAACTGTTTGATCCTAGGTGTTTACATTCACCGACAAAGCGGAATGTACTCAGGGAATAGATTTTTTTATTTTGTTGGCAGTCGCATGATACCAAGTTCATTGTGATATTTTCTTTTTTTAAACGATGCAAGTGACTGCAAAGGATTCTAAGCCAAGCATTACCTCTTCTTCTTCATTCAATCTCTAACTGTCGTCATATCAATTTTCCGCTTTCCAGTCTTCAGCTGCAGAAAATGCTTCGCTGAATTGAAGTTACATCACGATGTTAACTTTGAGGAGGAGACGTAAATGTTAGCGTATGTGTGTGTGGGGGGTGTGTAAGTCATTGTGTTTTTAGCTAAACCTGCAAAGTACATGTGTGGCACATTTGTACGGACACATGTATTTGTGTACCTGCATATACATACGGCTCCTTAGAAAAATATTTTCTTGTAAGGTTTGCAAACATTTTTGTAAAACACTTCCACATACCACGACCACGACGTTTGAAGTAGTTTCTTCTTTTAAAGATGAAGAGTTTCCCCTTTCCGTGTTTATGGTTAGTTTTATAACAAAATTTATTGCTACGCTTTGTCGGTCTGTCGTGGTATTTTTGGAACACACTTACATGCATATAGAATAACAAAAATTTGTAGACAAGGTACAACTTTGTATACAGTGGGCAGGTGTGCATTCAATAAAAATGCAACAGGATCAAAAATAATATTACCAAAAAAAGAATTAACCGCACGTTTTGTGAATTGTTGAATATTAAAAAAACCAAGTAAAACCACTAAGGAAAATAGAAAAGTCGGGGCCGACTAAATTCCACCCCTCTCAACTGCGAAACGCGTCGCATAATAGTGGGAATGTAGTATTTCTCTGGTTTTCCTTTCAATTGCAACATCGATCATGTTGCTCATCACTAAAGAGAAATTAATAAAAACATTTACATGTATGATCCTTCGCCCTAAAAGGCTTAAAACTCAAAAATTCAGAATTAGCCGGGCTGGGATTTGAACCCTAGTTTCCAAGACATCTGTTGATTGTTGTCCGGCGCCTTAGCGATCAAAGTCACCTCCTAAGGTTGAAAAATATGCAGTTGTATACCATTGATGAAAAATATTGTAGTCTGTACGGAAAACGTTCGTCACTACAGGAAAATTTTGCTCTGAAAAGAAATGTTCTGTTGTGATGCCAAATGTCTGAAGCTTGACACAGTTGAACTTAATTCGTAAGCGCAATTTCGCACCAATATTCGAAATATATACAACTTATCAAGTAACAAAATTTGTAAGCCACATTGCTCAATGTTGCAACTTCGATCATGTAGCTCATCTCGAAAGAGAAATCAATAAAAAACGAGTACGAAAAGTAGTAAATATATATATAATCGAATATATATAGCAACTTTGGTGCACCAATTACCTTAAATCGGAACAATATATATATATATATATATATATATGGGAGCCATATCTAAATCTGAGCCGATTTTCACGAAACATTGTACATATCATTCTAGACTTAATTCAGTACGCTATGCCAAATTTCGTGCAAATCCCAGGATATATAGGGACATTGGTGCACCATTTACATAAAATCGGTCGAAAATATTTATGGGAGCTATATCTAAATCTGTACCGATTTTCACGAAACTTGGCACACATCATTCTGAACCTAATTCAGTACTCTGTGCCAAATTTCGTGCAAATTGAAAGATATAGAGGGACTTTGGTGCCCCATTTACCTTAAATTGGACGAAAATATATATGGGAGCTATATCTAAATCTGAACAAATTTTTCCCAATTTCAATAGGATTCGTCCTTGGGCCAATTAAGTGATTTGTGCCAAATTTCATCCAAATCGGATCATAAATGCGACCTGTACTTTGTTCACGAAAATACATGGACGGACAGACGGACATTTACGAATGTCCGTCTGTCCGTCCTCAGAAAGTCCGACTCAGTAAGTGATTCTATGCATATTCTCAAAAGGAACCATGTGTCTATCTCGTTACCTTTTGCCTGTTACAAACATATGCACAAAGACATAATACCCTGTACCATAGTGTGGTGAAGGGTATTATAAAAATGTGATGTTTATCTATATATGAACCGACTCAAATCAACATACTCACATGTAATTCTGCAACATATATTCAATTTCATTTAACTCGGACAGATTTAGATTCGTTTGTCTACACTGTTTCAAAATCATGTAAAGCGATTTAAAGCGGAATTGATACACGCAATTCGGTATGCTGAAACACAGTACAATGTGCAAAATCTCAATAGGACTCCCGTTGATTATTTGATGCACAATTAAAATGAAGTCGGTCGAAAATATATATGACAGCTTTGTCTGAATCTGCACCACATGTTTGCAAAATTTTGGCCACCTATGTCAAGTGGGTCAGCAGTTAATATGTTT
>NW_026887770.1:0-8839 GCF_032173495.1 Musca vetustissima | reverse complement strand
GTAAGCAAAGTTCAAAAGTCGGACAGGGTCGACTATATAAAATCCTTCATCACTTTGGGTATAAAAAAGAGATGTTCCTAAGATCCTTATTGTAAGGTGCATTATTATCTCTCTCAAAGAGGTGACCACTTCGAGGTTTCTGAGAGTAAAAACATTATACAAGAATATATTTTGGAGAAAAAAAAGTTCGAAGAAATTACAGGTGGAGTATATTAAAAGATACTCCATAGTTACGCATGCAAGATATATATACTTTAAATTAACATTAACATTGTGATTGGATTAATTAATATTGTCCTTTTTTTCAGCATCGGTATTTTGAAGCCCCATTTACAAGCAAGAATGTTGTGATGCCAAGACTTTAATCGATCTATATCCAATTTAATAACTTATACAATTAGCGGATTTTTTAAATTTTTTTCTGTGATCTACAATATTTTCCTTTTATTATTTTCAGAAAATAATTTCGGCCATCTTTTCATTTCGTTTATTATACCCTACACAACTATGTTGACAGACAGATTTCTGCAGCCCCAAAAGTTTGTAACGCCGCGAAATATTGGTCCTAGGTCAAACTTTAAGTATACCGATGGTCATATCTCGACTAGCTGAGTCGATCTAGACATGTGTGTCCGTCCGTCTGTCCATTATAATTTGTAAACATGATACAGGCCACAGTTATGGACCAATCTTCACGAAATTTTGCATGAAGGGTGGGTTCTGGCCAATGAAGACCCCTATTGTTTTTGTTAAAGATCGTTAATATTTAGGGGATGAAATGGACCAAATACTTAATTTTTGTCGGTTTTTCTGGTCGCTCCAGACGACGCAATTATGGCCCAAACTTCTCGATTTTTAACAGGGAGAAGGGGATTGGGACAAAGGATAAGCATGCCTGTTCTGATAAAGATTGGTCAATATTTAGCGGGTCAAATGGACCCTGACTTTTGTGTGAAAAATGACAAAATTTGTATTCTATGGCGTATGTATTTACCCCTGAAGAATAAAGACCCGAAAAGTTGATACCATATCCAAGAGAAGTGGTTGAGCTCTAAATTGATACCAATTATATTGTCGTATGTCTCGGATGTGGAAGTTACACGTAAATATTTACAGGTGCTTACATATTCAGATATTATTTAGTAAGCCATTACCACATTAGAGAGCGAAAATATAGCGCGGATCGCTTTGAAATTTTCTATGAGGTTCAAAGGACAACGCCTATAATTTTCGGGGATGATCAGATAATAATATTGGGATGAAGTGGACCGAAAACTTAATTTTTGTGTTTTTTTCGAGTCGATCTATAGGCCACAATTAAAGCCGAACATCACAACATAGCCCACGGTGAAGGAAATCTGGACAAGTAATTAGAAGGGATGTACTGAATATTAGTAATATTTGTTGACCTCTAGTCAGTCAAGAGGGTGCAAATATCGCGAAATATTGCCCAAGCTCAGAATGTAGTACCACAGAAAGTTAGATTTTCGTGGAAGTTGTGTAGGGTATCATATGGTCGGCCCCGTGCGACTATACAGCTCCGCTCACTGTTTTATTTTAAGTTTGAAGTAATTAATTTTTTTTCTGAAAATATTTTGAAATGTTTATTTGGTTTATTTCATTCATAACTTATACAGTGTACAATGTACACACATTTTATAATTGATGTGACTCACTTTATTGCCACCTTGTCAGGGTGTTATAATTAATTCAAACTATCCATCATTGAATAGCATTTCAATGGCAAATCTTCTAACAATCTAGTTTACCTTCTACGAAATTATCGAAAACACCTCTAAAATATTTGCAATACAAAAAACAACAGAACACAAATAAAATATTGAATTCAAATAAAACACAAATCACTAAGTAACTCGATATTTTTTTAGTAAATCACATTGAACATTCATTATTAGGATTTATTTTGGCACAAAAACAGCAAGCAGCAAGGATTTCATAAGCCATGACACACAAAAAAGGAATCGAACCCACAAGTCTGCCTGCCAACCAACACAACCCAAATCAATGGCAACACCGAAAGGCCAAACCAAAACAATTATTTGAGCCAAGAAAAAATGTTTGAAATTTTATAGTTATGAATCATCGCTCATCCTTTGTAAAGGATGTGTCTGGGTGTATGTGTCTAAACTCCTTAAAGGACATACAAGGATATATGATTTCACTTATTTTG
The DNA here is from genome assembly GCF_032173495.1 of Musca vetustissima. Classification (NCBI taxonomy): domain Eukaryota; kingdom Metazoa; phylum Arthropoda; class Insecta; order Diptera; family Muscidae; genus Musca; species Musca vetustissima. The sequence goes on along the minus strand of NW_026887770.1, from coordinate 6,648 downwards.
ATTCATAGCAAAAGTGTTTAGAGAACGTGAATTTATTTTGTTTTTTTTTCTTTGTTTTGTGCTTGCCAAATTCCACGGAATTGAAAAATATTTTATTGTTAATTAACCTCTAAATTATGTTCGGCTTAAATGTTATTGTCCTTTTCCTTCCAGCATTTCGTTGTCTTGGTCTTGTTTTTTGAAATCCCATGTGTGATAATTAAAATTCAAAGCTGTCAAAATAAATATTGAATTTCGTTTTAAGGGGAAAGGTGAAGAATTTGGAATTTCGATATTCGATACGTTTTTTATTGCTTGTAAATGAAATTACATTGTGAATCGGCCGGGCCAAGGCAACTTCGTACTGAAACAAAATATTAAATATTTTATTAATATTTCCTGTAATTTGTTGTTTTCAAATTGAATGCAACTAATCGACTTCCTGGAAAATAGATTTTTTTCTTACAATGAATTCCTTTACAAAAAATGGTCCTTTAAAAACATGTCTTTAAATTTCCACGCCTCTACACTACATACTTATATAGCTGGCTTGTAACAGAACTCGTTCCATAAGCCAAGCTTAAAAAAGATTTCCAGGCCCGTCGGTCTTTTCCGCAGTTTTTCCAATTTGAAAGATCATTTTCGGCAATGTTGTCTTCGACTTGATCTTTCCATCGTATTCTTAGCATTCCCCTTCTGCGTGAACCATCAGCTGGTTCGCTTTTATATGCCTTCTGGGCTGGGGCATCATCTTCATCCATTCTCACAACATGACCTAGCCAACGTAGTCGCTGCAGCTCAATACGTCTAACAATGTCGATGTCCGAGAATAGCTGGTACAACTCATGGTTCATTCGACGGCGATATTCACCGTCGACGCAGATCGGCCTGTACATCTTTCGGAGAATTTTTCTCTCAAACACTCCAAGAGCTGCCGCATCTGCTTGCACAAGTACCCATGCTTCAGATCCATATAACAGCACGAGTAGTATCAGCGTCTTGTAGAGTGAGTTTGGTCTGGCGGGAGGTGGCCTTGCTTTTGAGTTTTTTGCTCAGACCATAGTAGCATCTGCTGGCCATCACCATCCTTCTCCGCTTTTAAAAAATTATGTCATTCGTTTTGTTTATGGCGGTACCAAGGTATATAAAATCCTTAACTACCTCGAAGCTGTAGTTCTCCGAGTTCTACAGTTGATCCGAGTCTACTGGACGTCTTGCGCATTGATACCATCAACTTGGTCTTCTCGCCGTTTACTGCCAGACCCACTTTGGCAGACTCATTCTTAATTTGTTCAAATGTGGATGTTACCGCTCTCAGTGTTCGACCCATTATGTCGATGTCATCGGCGTAGGCAAGTAACTGGTGTTGTTTGGTGTACAGAGTTCCATTTCTGTTCACTTTTGCCTCTGGTATGACCTTTTCCAGCAGGATGTTAAAAAGGTCACACGACAAACTGTCATCTTGTCTGAATCCTCGTTCGGTATTAAAGGGCTCCGAGAGGTTCTTTCCGACTTTAACTGCTGATCTTGTGCCAGTTAATGTTATCCTGCATAGCCGTATTAATTTTGCAGGAATGCCGAACGTAGACATGGCTTTATACATCTCTGAACGGATAGGGCTGTCGAATGCGGCTTTATAGTCGACGAATAGGTGGAATGTGTCGATGTGTTTTTCGTGGGGTTTTTTCAGGATTTGGCGCAGAGTGAAAACCTGGTCAATGGTGGATATGCCAGGTCTGAAGCCGCATTGGTGTGATTCAATAATGTCATTGACCATAGGCTTCAGTCGTTCACACAGTACGCTGGATAGCCCTTTATATGCGATGGGAAGGAGACTTATTCCTCTATAGTTGGCACATATTGTCTTCTCTCCTTTTTTGTGCACGGGACTCAGGATGCTGAGGTTCCAATCATTGGGCATGAATTCATCTAGCCAAATTGTATAATCCGCTGCTGCATGCTCCTGACCAGCATCTGACCACCAGTATTGAATAGTTCGGCTGGCAACCCATCGGCTCCTGCTGCTTTATTATTCTTCAGCCGATTAATTGCTTTTATGACCTCATCTTGGCTAGGTGGTATACACTCTATACCATGATCTCTGATTGGTTGTGGGGTATCTTCTTCATCGCCACTATTTGATACTAGAAGCTTTTCGAAATGCTCCTTCCAGGTCCTTTACTCGCTGTCGGTATCTGTCACCAGGTTTCCTTCTTCATCTCTACAGGAGGATGTGCCTGCACCAAAGCCTTCGATTTGGTGTTTTACTCGTTGGTAAAATTTCGGGACTTCATTCTGATTCCTGTACATCTCGATTTGCTCACGCTCACGTTTTTCATGTTCTTTCATCTTTTTTCTGAAAACACGTTTCTCCTCTCTCCGTTTCTCCCGATAATTCTCCATCACGTTACGTGTTGCTACTGTCTGCAGGGTTGACCTATACTCTGCGTTTTTTCACATCAGTAGCATTACGACACTCCTGATCGTACCATTGGTTTCTTGGTGGTGGTTTTTAGTACTCAAGTGTTCCTTTTGCTGCAGTTTGTAGGGAGTGGGCAATTCCTTGCCATTGTGCTTCTATACTATTATCGGGACAAGAAGTGCTTTCTTCAAGCACATGGATAAGTTGAGCGGAGTAGGCCTCGGCTACCTGTTGTGTTTGCAGCTTTTCAACGTCAAGTTTCCGTGTTGTGTTAGATCGCACCTTTGCTGCTACATTAAGACGGGTGCATACCTTGGCTGCCACAAGGTAATGGTCCGAATCGATATTCGCTCCTCGGATCGATAGGACGTCTAAAACACTGGATTAATGCCCTCCATCTATCACAACATGATCAATTTGATTTCTCGTTACTTGATCTGTAGAAATCCAGGTGGCATTGTGTATATAGAGATGCTTGAATCTGGTGCTGCTAACTACCATGTTTTTTGCTACCGCGAAGTCAATCAACCTCATGCCGTTGTCGGATGTTTCTTCATGAAGGCTGAATTTTCCGACGGTGGGGCCAAAAATATTTTCCCTTCCGATTTTTGCATTAAAATCTCATAGCAGAATTTTAATGTCATGGCCAGGGCAACGATCATCTGCTGTTTCTAGGCGCTCGTAAACTGTGTCTTTGGTCTGTACATCATTATCTTCGGTCGGAGCATGGGCGCAAATGAGACTGATGTAGAAGAACTACTGGAGTGAATCTGGAGACGAGGTCTTTTATTATCCTGTTAACCATAAATCCGCAACCAAATTCATGTCTGGTTTCATGGCAGCTATAATACAGGGCGTAATCGTCTGATTTACTTACGCCTGTCCCTTTCCATCGCATTTTCTGTAACGCAATAATATCGTATTTGTACTTCTTGAGTACATCCGCCAATGCGAACACTGCGCCTGTTCTGTACAACGTGCGCACATTCCAAGTGCAGATTCGCAGATCGTGGTCATTTATAGGTTTGCGGGGGTCGTCAACATTAGGGTGGTTTGGTTGGGTTTTCCGACAGTAGGTTGGGTTTTCCGACAATGGGCAACTAACCCGACGCCTCAACCCATTTTTTTATAGTTCTTATGGGTGATGAGAATAGCTCCCCAGGTGGCACCGCGGGGAGGTAAGTGTCCACAATTGAGATGAAAGAGGGACCAAGATAAGCCTGGACTTCGCCATGTTAAAGCCAATCAGAGCCGTTGCTTGGTATCTATCATTCCCTACGCCACCCCCGCGCCTTATTTGAGCCTTTAAAATTCCACGCCCCTGCTAGCCCTCTAAAAATATTTCTTTAAAATTCCACGCCTTATTTAGGCCTTTAAAAATTCACACCTCTGCTATATTTCTTTAAAAATCCACGCCTTTGTTAGATATTAAAAAAATGTCTCTAAACATCCACGCCTCTTAGAGTTCCTGAAAAATATTTCATTTAAAACCCACGCCTCTACTAGTCCTCAAAAAAAATATTTCAAAAATCACTCTTATGGCTCTGATAGCCCAAGAATTTATATTTCTATCCACCTCTTGACTTCTTTTAAAACTTGTTTTCCAATCCCCAAAACTAGGTTATCGCAGGTGAGCAACTTTTAAAGTTTGGCTTCTTTGGTAGTAGAAACAGTTAAACAAGAAAAACGAAGAAAAAATCCACTCTCACAAAAAACCTCTTGACAAATAAAATTGATTTGATTGCCTTTGAAAAAATGTGTTGAGTTGTCGTTGTTGTTTTTATAAAAATCATTTGTCAAAATGTAACAAATTTTAACAATGGAAATTAACCAAAAACATAATTAAATAGTCAATTTAATATATAAGAGACCTGACTGGCTGATAGATGGACAATTTCCGAACATACTTAAAGGCGAAGTTAGGTTTCTTTGTGCCAGATTTCAAATGAGATGAAAATTAATAAAATTTGATATTGAAGAGTTGTAATTATTCTGTCAATATTAATATTGAGCACAGTGACGGGGTTCAAATATTCTTGCAGGCGTGGATTTTAAAATTTTTTTTTTTTAAATACCAGCAGAGGGGATTTTTAGAGGTGTGGATTTTTACAGACATATTTTTTAAAGGTCCAGCATAGGCGTGGATTTTTAAAGAAATATTTTTCAAGGACAGCAATAGGCGTGGATTTTTAAAGAAATATTTTTCAAGGACAGCAATAGGCGTGGATTTTTAAAGAAATATTTTTCAAGGACAGCAATAGGCGTGGATTTTTAAAGAAATATTTTTTTAAGAACTCTCAGAGGCGTGGATTTTTAAAGAAATCTTTTTTTAAGAACTCTCAGAGGCGTGGATTTTTAAAGAAATATTTTTTAAGAACTCTCAGAGGCGTGGATTTTTAAAGAAATATTTTTTAAGAACTCTCAGAGGCGTGGATTTTTAAAGAAATATTTTTTAAGAACTCTCAGAGGCGTGGATTTTTAAAGAAATATTTTTTAAGAACTCTCAGAGGCGTGGATTTTTAAAGAAATATTTTTTAAGAACTCTCAGAGGCGTGGATTTTTAAAGAAATATTTTTTAAGAACTCTCAGAGGCGTGGATTTTTAAAGAAATATTTTTTAAGAACTCGCAGAGGCGTGGATTTTTAAAGAAATATTTTTGAGAACTCTCAGAGGCGTGGATTTTTAAAGAAATATTTTTTTAAGAACTCTCAGAGGCGTGGATTTTTAAAGAAATATTTTTTAAGAACTCTCAGAGGCGTGGATTTTTAAAGAAATATTTTTTAAGAACTCTCAGAGGCGTGGATTTTTAAAGAAATATTTTTTAAGAACTCTCAGAGGCGTGGATTTTTAAAGAAATATTTTTTAAGAACTCTCAGAGGCGTGGATTTTTAAAGAAATATTTTTTAAGAACTCTCAGAGGCGTGGATTTTTAAAGAAATATTTTTTAAGAACTCTCAGAGGCGTGGATTTTTAAAGAAATATTTTTTAAGAACTCTCAGAGGCGTTGTTTTTTCAAGAAATATTTTTTAAGAACTCTCAGAGGCGTGGATTTTTAAAGAAATATTTTTTAAGAACTCTCAGAGGCGTGGATTTTTAAAGAAATATTTTTTAAGAACTCTCAGAGGCGTGGATTTTTAAAGAAATATTTTTTAAGAACTCTCAGAGGCGTGGATTTTTAAAGAAATATTTTTTAAGAACTCTCAGAGGCGTGGATTTTTAAAGAAATATTTTTTAAGAACTCTCAGAGGCGTGGATTTTTAAAGAAATATTTTTTAAGAACTCTCAGAGGCGTGGATTTTTAAAGAAATATTTTTTAAGAACTCTCAGAGGCGTGGATTTTTAAAGAAATATTTTTTAAGAACTCTCAGAGGCGTGGATTTTTAAAGAAATATTTTTTAAGAACTCTCAGAGGCGTGGATTTTTAAAGAAATATTTTTTAAGAACTCTCAGAGGCGTGGATTTTTAAAGAAATATTTTTTAAGAACTCTCAGAGGCGTGGATTTTTAAAGAAATATTTTTTAAGAACTCTCAGAGGCGTGGATTTTTAAAGAAATATTTTTTAAGAACTCTCAGAGGCGTGGATTTTTAAAGAAATATTTTTTAAGAACTCTCAGAGGCGTGGATTTTTAAAGAAATATTTTTTAAGAACTCTCAGAGGCGTGGATTTTTAAAGAAATATTTTTTAAGAACTCTCAGAGGCGTGGATTTTTAAAGAAATATTTTTTAAGAACTCTCAGAGGCGTGGATTTTTAAAGAAATATTTTTTAAGAACTCTCAGAGGCGTGGATTTTTAAAGAAATATTTTTTAAGAACTCTCAGAGGCGTGGATTTTTAAAGAAATATTTTTTAAGAACTCTCAGAGGCGTGGATTTTTAAAGAAATATTTTTTAAGAACTCTCAGAGGCGTGGATTTTTAAAGACATATTTTTTAAGAACTCTCAGAGGCGTGGATTTTTAAAGACATATTTTTTAAAGGACCAGCAGAGGCGTGGATTTTTAAAGACATATTTTTTAAAGGACCAGCAGAGGCGTGGATTTTTAAAGACATATTTTTTAAAGGACCAGCAGAGTCGTGGATTTTTAAAGACATATTTTTTAAAGGACCAGCAGAGGCGTGGATTTTTAAAGACATATTTTTTAAAGGACCTGCAGAGGCGTGGATTTTTAAAGACATATTTTTTAAAGGACCAGCAGAGGCGTGGATTTTTAAAGACATATTTTTTAAAGGACCAGCAGAGGCGTGGATT
>NW_026887769.1:0-89353 GCF_032173495.1 Musca vetustissima | reverse complement strand
TCTGCTATTTGCCAGGTCTGAAGCCGCATTGATAGGGTCCAATAACAGCACGCTGGATAGCACTTTATATGCGATGGGAAGGCACATATCGTGTTGGCACATATCGTCTTGTCTCCTTTTTTGTGCACGGTATACAGAATGCTGAGGTTCCAATCATTGCGCATGCAATCCTCTAGCCAAATTGTGCTAATCAGCTGGTGCATGCTCCTGACCAGCATCTGGCCACCAGTCATAAGGAGTTCGGCTTGTAACCCATCACCTGTTGCTATTCTGACTTCATCTGGGCTAGGTGGTATACACTCTATACCGTCATCAATTATTGGTTCTGGGGTATCCTATTCACCGCTACTATTTGATACCAGAAGTTTTTCAAAGTGCTCCTTCCAGATTCTCAGTACGTCTGTATCTGTCACCAGGTTTCCTTCTTCATCTCTACAGGGGAATGTGCCTGCACCAAAGCCTTCGGTTTGGTGTTTTACCCGTTGGTAGAATTTTCGGACTTCATTCTGACTCCTGTACATCTCGATTTGCTCACGCTCACTTTTTTCTTGTTCTTCCTTTTTTTCTGAAAATACGTTTCTCCTCTCTCCTTTTCTCCTCTCTCCTTTTCTCTCCTCCATCGCATTACGTGTTGCTACTGTCCGCAAGGTTGACCTATACGCTACGTTTCTCATATCAGTAGCAATACGACACTCCTGATCGTACCATGGGTTTCTTGATGGTGGTTTTGGGTACCCAAGTGTTGCTTTTGCTGCAGTTTGTAGGGAGTGGGTAATTCTCTGCCACTGTGCTTCTATATTATTATCGGGACAAGGGGTGCTTTCGTCAAGCAGTTGGGTAAGTTGAGCGGAGTAGGCTTCTGCTATCTGTTGTGTTTGCAGCTTTTCGACGTCAAATTTCCGTGTTACATTAGATCGCACCTTTGCTGCTACATTAAGACGGGTGCGTACCTTGGCTGCCACAAGGTAATGGTTCGAATCTATCGATCCTCGGATCGATCGGACGTCTTAAACACTGGATGAATGCCTTACGTCTATCACAACATAATCGATTTGATTTCTCGTTGTTGGATCGGGAGAAATCTAAGTGGCCTTTTGTATACCGAGATGCTTGAATCTGGTGCTGCTAACTACCATGTTTTTTGCTGCCGCGAAGTCAATCAACCTCATGCCGTTGTCTTATGTTTCTTCATGGAGGCTGAATTTTCCAACGGTGGGGCCAAAGATATTTTCCCCTTCCGATTTTTGCATTAAAATCTCCTAGCAGAATTTTTATGGCCATGACATTAAAAGTCTGCTAGGATTTTTTTAGCAACGGTCTTATGCTGCTTCTTGGCGCTCGTAAAATATGTCTTTGTTCTGTTCATCTTTATCTTCGGTCGGAGCATGGGCGCAAATGAGACTGATGTAGAAGAACTTCGCTTTTATACGGATTATAGCAATTCGCTCATATACTGGAGTGAATCTGGAGACGAGGCCTTTTATTCTCCTGTTAGCCATAAATCCGCAGCCAAATGCATGTCTCGTTTAATTGCAGCTATAATACAGGGCGTAATCATCTGACTTACTTACGCCAGTCCCTCTCCATCGCATTTCCTGTAAGGCAATGATATCGGCTTTGTACTTCTTGAGTACATCCGCGCCTGTTCTGTACAAGGTGCGCACATTCCAAGTACAGATTCGCAGTGGGCCTTTATACTTTTACGGGGTCGTCAACATTAGATGGGTTTGGTTTTCTTTTTCTTTGCTTTTTCATAGAAGGTTGGGTGTTCCGAGTGTGGGCAACTAACCAGACGCCTCAACTTATTTTCTATAGTTCTTATGGGTGAACTCGCGGTACATATTAGTTCACTATTTCATTGGGTGATGAAAATAGCTACACCAGGTGGCACCAAGGGGAGGTCAGTGTCCACATTTGAGATGAAAGAGGGACCAAGAAAAACCTGGACTTCGCCATGTTAAAGCCAATCAGAGTTACTTGGTATCTATCATACCCTACGCCACCCTACGTCTTTGATATATGATAAAAATATATATTTAGAAAATCGACGCCTCAGAAAGGGGTTGAAAAACATTTTTATAAAACTATATTTTAAAGCTCTATTTAAATCTGAACCACCATTCAACAAAAAATGGTATAAAATCCTATGTAAACTAAGAGGTGTATCGTATAAGCAATATTTATAATTCGCTCAATTGGAAGACGGAGAAAAATAAGAAGCTGAACAAAAACCAAAACAATTACAAGGAAATTAAATGTTTAGTCTTTTTGTGTGTGTATGGGGATATTATGCAATAATTTCCGGTATTAGAGTATAGGAGGTGATGCAAATGTGGTATACAATTGCCAAATTTTTAAGAATTAAATTGAAAATATTTGAGTGTTGTCTTTCCAAAATAAAATAATATTATTCTAACAATTTAAGAGAATCCCATAAAAAGTGATTTTAAAAAAAGTGCAGGTAATGTGGTATACCACATGATGTTAATGTGGTATAGTATAATTTTCACTTCCAATTGATATCTTATATAATTTATTGTTTTTAATGAATGCGAATTAGCTCGAGATTTATGTCTGTTAAGATTTTTAACGGATACCGTTGAGTGCAACTTTAATTTTTATTATATAATAATGTCTACACATGGCAATATTTAATTTTTGTATGGAGAAGTTGTTAAAACTCATAGCCTTTGTTTTTCATCCTTGTGATTCATGGTAGACTCTCGTAGAGTACAAATGTTTCACATAGTAATGAGATTTTGTCTAGTGCTGACCTTTTTTTATGCAGAATCAAGGTATACCACATTACCTACACTTGTGTTTACTGAAGAAATGTCTAGTTTTTTTTTTCAAATTGGTGATTATGTGGTGCAATCGCGCATATTATTTGATTTTTAGTTCATACTGATTATTTTAATGCTTTAGTAATAACGATTAAAGTACATCCGTAAAACAAAAAATTATTTTTAAACTTCAACCGAAAAAAAGTCAATTTCATGAAAAATTTTATTTTTGGTACTGATTCTCAACGTGATTTAAATAAATTAAACAGGCCATTGCTATCTTATTTTTTTGAAAACAGCAAACTATAGAACATGTTTCAGTTATTCTAAAATTTTCAGTTTACAAAAAAGTGACTATACCACATTACAAACCTATACCACATTTGCATCACTTCCACTAATTTGTTATTTACGATACGAAAATTAATTGAAAAATCTATACGAAAATAAATATAATAAATCCAATTGAAATTGAACAACAATTGAATGTCTACGAGGGAAATAAATTGAGAGGGGCATATCTTTGAAATTTTTAATAATTAAAATTACCATAAATTGTTATTAAATAAACAATTATTATATTATTATTACAATATTGTAATGTTTGGTAATAAAACTTGAAGTTGTTGTAGATTTATAATCTAGATAACCTAAATGTTGGAATTAAACATGAATCAAGATATGTTTCAGTGAAGGCTTAATAAATGTGATATTGGAGAAAGAGTTACGACGTATTTGGAGCTTAATATGCCAGGCGGAACTGTGTAGAATGTTTAAATATAACAACAATGGGTTGTACAATTATTTGGAACGCGGTACATGTTGATACCTCGGTTTCTCCAATGTTCTCTGGGGTCGTGATGGCTTTATTATTCGAATTTCTCGTTTTGTTATCCTTCAGTTATTGCTATGGCCCACACATTTTCGTCGTTCTTCAGAAGAAGACAGCCACCAGAAAGTCAATATGTATAAATTCAAATTCCTTAATTATTCTGTATAATTTCAAATTCATTAATATTTAAAATATCTTAAAAAATATTTTTTACCAGTAAGGAAAGGGCAGACTATATGATACCCTTCACCACTTTGGGTATAGTGTACATATGTATCCTTACAGTATCTGAAAGTGTTTTATTCGAGTACCTGCCCATAGGCCTACCTCGCAGTGACTGAGCCAAGGACGGATATGCGCCCACCAGCGCACCAGCACCAAAGTGCTGTAGCAATCGGAGAGCGTGCAGAAGGTATACTCTCCCCTTGTTGAGGGGCGAAACCACAACCCCCGCGAAGCTCCCCAAGGGGCCACACCAACTGTCAGGCTGGATCGACAGATCCAGGGGCACCTGACACCCGCGGTACGGAAAACCTCCGCTCAGGCTCAAGACCGAAGACTCTCCAAGTTCGACACAAGTTCGGGCTGGTATCCCAAAACAAAAATATCAACGGCAGCAAATAACCGCAAGTGACAAGGAAGACCTTGCCACAGGCAGTGGCGACGATGAACAAATGCACACAACACAAACAATTAACATGCTGTCCTCACGGACTGCACAAAGGGCCCAAGGACCGCGGCAACGGACATCACAAGACAAACAATAACGAAACTGCCCTCACGGGCAGCCTACACGACATCCACAACCGCAGAAGTGACTTCCGCGAAGTAGAAACAAAGCGAACCTCCCACTATGCGGAACGACAGCAGAGCACAGGAGCCACAGCTCTCCACCAACAACCGCACCAACGCCAACCGGCGCACCAACCATCCCACCACCCGGTGCAACCGACCAAACCCAACTGCAAGGGGGCTATGCACGAGGACCACCTCCGCTAAGTACTGTCCTAAACTAAAGGTCCGATCGTCTTCAAGAGCCCTACTGAAATCCCCATACTTGCTAAATCTCTAATGTCATCGTAGTAACAGCATTCCGTTAGTATATGCTTCCAGTCTTCAGTCATCCTTACAATTGCATATCAATGTGCACTCGAAGGAACATACTCATGCCTTTCTGCAACCTATCTAAATTTAATTTCATTCGGGCAGCTTTAGAGTCGTCTGCGTACAATGGGACAAATTTATGGAAAACGGTGCGTCGCACTTTTAAAAATTTAATCTCAATCAGAAACCCGTTCGAAATACATATGGAGGCTATGGCTGCATCTGCACCAATTTCCACAAAACGCAATAACGTCATTCAAGTCTCAATTTTATAAGTTGTGCAAAATTTCGTCTTAATCGGACAAACATTAGGAGTTTGGTGCACCATTTATGTAAAATCTGACGAATATATATGTATATGTGGAAGCTATATCGAAATCTGAACCGATTTTCCCGAAACGTAACACACAACATTCTAGACGCAATTCAGTACGCCATGCAAAATGTCGTGTAAATCGGAAGATACTTTTGTACACCATTTACCTTAAATCGAACGAAGATATATGGGAGCTATATCTAAATCTGACCCGATTTTCACGAAACATCTTTCTATACCTAATTCATTATGCCAAATTTCGTGCAAATCGGAAGATATATAGGGACTTTGGTACGTCATTTAGCTTAAATCCGACAAAACTATATATATATATATAAATCTGGGACAATTTTCAGGAAACCTAACACACATCATTCTATACCTGATTTATTATGCTGTGCCAAATTTCGTGCAAATCGAAAGATATAACGGGACTTTAGTACACCATTTACGTAAAATCGGACGAAATTATATATGGGTGCTATATCTAAATCTGGACTGATTTCCAGGAAAGTAAACACACATCATTCTAGACCTTATTCTGTACGCTATGCCAAATTTCGTGCAAATCGGAAGATATATAGAGACTTTGGTACACCATTCAGCTTAAATCGGACGAAAATATATATGGGAGCTATATCTAAATCTGGACCAATTTCAATAGGGTTCGTCAGTGAGCCAAATGAGTGAGCTGTGCAAGTTTCATCCAAATCGGGTTATAAGTGCGACCTGTACGTTATGCCAAATTTCGTGCCAATATATATATATATATAGGGAAGATATATAGGGACTTTTGTACACCATTTACCTTAAATCGGACGAAAATATATATGGGAGCTAAATCTACATCTGAACCGCTTTTCACGAAACTTAACATACATCATTCTAGACTATATTCAGTACGCTATGCCAAATTTCCTGCTAATCGAAAGATATATAGGGACTTTGGCGCACTATTTCCCTAAAATCGGACGAAGATATATATGAGAGCTATATCTAAATCTGAACCGATTTTCATGAAATTTAACACACAATGTTCTAGACTTAATTCAGTACGCTATGCCAAATTTCGTGAAAATAGGAAGATATATAGGGACTTTGGTGCACCATTTACAATGAGTCGGACGAAAGTATATATGAGAGCTATATCTAAATCTGAACCAATGTTTCTCAATTTCAATAGGGTTCGTCCTTGGGCCAAATGAGTGAGCTGTGTCAAATTTCATACAAATTTCGTCATAAATGCGCACGGATGGACGGACATGCGTAAATCGATTCAGAAAGTGATTCTATGCATATTCTCAAAAGGAACCATGTGCCTATCTCGTTTCCTTTTGCCTGTTACAAACATATGCACTAAGACATAATACCCTGTACCACAGTGTGGTGAAGGGTATACAGAAAATATTTTTTTAAATCAACGCCTGAGTTGGTTCTTCAAAAATTTACACCAGGGTTAAGTATTCAAAAAAATATTTATTATAAATCCACTTCTGAGTTGAATCTTCAAAAATATTTTTTAAAAGTCCTCGTCTCAGTTGGGTCTTTTTAAAACATTATATAAATCCACGCATATTTTTTAAGAACCAACTTAAAAAAAATTTTCTTTAAAAAATCCACGCATATTTTTTAAGAACCAACTTAAAAAAAAAATTTCTTTAAAAAATCCACGCATATTTTTTAAGAACCAACTTAAACAAATTTTTCTTTAAAAAATCCACGCCTAGTTTCTAAGATCCACGCCTAGTTTCTAAGGACCAACTTGAAGAAATATTCGTTAAAAAACCCACGCCTAGTTTCTAAGGACCAACTCAAAAAAATGTTCGTTAAAAAATCTACGCCTAGTTTCTAAGGACCAACTCAAAAAAAATTTCTTTAAAAAATCCACGCCTAGTTTCTAAGGACCAACTCAATTTTGTTTTGTTTTTACAAAATACACGCCAAGTTTCTAAGGACCAACTCGAAAAAAACTTTCTTTAAAAATATCCACGCCTAGTTTCTAAGGACCAACTCAAAAAAAATTTCTTAAAAAAAAATCCACGCCTAGTTTCTAAGGACCAACTCAATTTTTTTGTTTTTACAAAATCCACGCCTAGTTTCTAAGGACCAACTCAAAAAATATTCTTTAAAAAAATCCACGCCTAGTTTCTAAGGACCAACTCAAAAAATATTCTTTAAAAAATCCACGCCTAGTTTCTAAGGACCAACTCAAAAAATATTCTTTAAAAAATTCACGCCTAGTTTCTAAGGACCAAAACAAGAAAATTTTTTTAAAAAAAACCACGCCTAGTTTCTAAGGACCAAATCAAAAAAAAAATTTTTTAAAAAATCCACGCCTAGTTTCTAAGGACCAACTTAAAAAAATATTCTTTAAAAAATCCACGCCTAGTTTCTAAGGACCAACCTAAAAAAATATTCTTTAAAAAATCCACGCCTAGTTTCTAAGGACCAACTCAAAAAAATATTCTTCAAAAAAATTAAAAAAAATTCATTAAAAAATCCACGCCTTGTTTCGAAGGACCAACTTAAAAAAATATTCGTTAAAAAATCAACGCCTAGTTCCTAAGGACCAAAATAAAAAATATTCTTTAAAAAATCAACGCCTAGTTCCTAAGGACCAAAATAAAAAATATTCTTTAAAAAATCCACGCCTAGTTTCTAAGGACCAACCTAAAAAAATATTCTTTAAAAAATCCACGCCTTGAGTGAAGCCTTGAAAAAAATCCTCGCCTTGAGTGTAGCCTTTAAAACAAATCCATGCCTTGAGTGTAGCCTTGAAAAAATTCCACGCCTTGAGTGTAGTATTGAAAAATAATCTTTAATAAATCCACCCCTCAAATCCACGCCTCAGTTGGCCCTTGAAAAATATTGTTTAATAAATCCACGCCTTGCGTTAAACATTGAATAAAATATTCTTTCTGCAAAAAGTAGCAAAAATAAACCCCTATTATATAGGAAAGGGTTAACGTTGACATTCAATGATGATGATTTATATAATTTATAACAAAAATGCATGTATGTATGTATATATATTGTATGTTGTCTTTTTTTTTTGTCTGCTATACATTTCAATGAATAACGATATATCAAGAGAATTACTCTGTGAATATCAAGCATCTGCAAATGTTTCAAAATATGAAAAATATATGTTTTACGATTGTAAAAAGATGTTTCATACCGGAACATTGATTTATTACCAGAAAATGCAATTAAAGTGTTGAATTTCAGCCTTCGAGAATAAGGCTGCATAAACACGGAAAACACACAGATGAAGAAATAAAAGAAAAAACAAACACACACATTCACACAACTTCACAAACATATTTGATGAACTTTAAATTTTGCTACGTTTGCAAAAAATGTCGACTAGCATCATAACCACAATTTGATTGATACGATATGAAAACTGAGTGAAAGCTATAAAAACAAAATTATATAAACAATCTAAATAAATGAAGAACATATGTTGTTATCACTATGGCAATATTGCAAATGTCAGCAATGGCAAATATGCTCGAAGACAAATTTAAAGAATTATTAGTTTGGTAATAATTTAATAAAAATAAAATATATATTTTGTTTTTTTAATTGTGTCAATTTATATCTGATAAAACTATATGATACTTAAAAAGTTATTTTTGTTTCGAATACCACAAAAGCTTATTTAAAAAAATAAAGTATTCTTAAGAGCAATAGTGTTGTGATACACAAAAAGACATTTGTGTTGATATGTGAAATTTATCTGCAGGTTAGAGCATTAAATGGGTCAAAATGATTTAGACTTTTGTGCTAAGAATTAAAAAAATAGTATGTTTTTCTTTTGAAATGAACTATACGATTGAAGTTGCAATGAAAAGGAAAACCAGGAGGAAATCATTCGATGGGCATATGTTTACTATTTTATGGCCGCCAATACAATCCAGTAAATAATATTTATTTATGTTAAAACATCGTTATGTTCGATTAGCTGAACTATTTATACCCTCTTATCTGTGGTGTGCATTCAGGTTGGAAAATAAGGACGGGTTCTTCCACTATCGAAAATTTAGCGGGGCCTATGTATGAGGATTATATACTTATATTGAACATTATTATATTGAACCCTTAAGGGAACCACCCTCATTCTCGATTTCAAAGATTCAAGAGTACATGTCTGGCAGTGTTGCCAATTTAGCACTTTTAGTGCTAGATTTAGCACTTTTTAAACTCGTTTAGCACCAAAAAATGTGATCTGGCACCTAGCACTTTTTTTAGCATTTTTTATTTTTCAGTAATTTTTTATAATTCTGGTTTCATCCCAACAAATTTTCCCGTTTTTCGATTTCATATTGACGCATTGTTGGAAAAGTTTTTTATTCACCGGAAATCCCGAATGCTAAGTTATAACCTCTTAGGAGCACCGAAAAGGACCAAAATAGAAAAATTCCGGCAAACATATATTTTTATACCCTTCACCACACTTTGGTACAGGGTATTATGTCTTTGTGCATATGTTTGTAACAGGTAAAAGGAAACGAGATAGACACATGGTTCCTTTTGAGAATATGCATAGAGTCACTTTTTAAGTGGATCTATGCATGCCCGTCCGTGCGACTGTCTGTCCATGTTAAATTATAAACAAAGTACAAATCGCATTTTTGATTCGAATTGGATTAAAATTGGCAAAGCTCATTTATTTTGAGAAAAATCGATTCAGAACGATGTGTATTAAATTTCGTAAAAATCGGTTCAAATTTAGATATAGCTCCCATATAATTTTCGTCCGATTTAATGTAAATGGTGAAACAAATCCCCTATTAATCCTTCGATTTGCACGAAATTTGCGCATAGGGTAATGAATTAAGTCTTGAAAGATGTGTATTAAATTTCGTGAAAATCGGTTCAGATTTAGATATACCTCCCATATACATTTTCGTCCGATTTAATGTAAATGGTACACCAAAGTATTTTCACGAAATTTGGCATAGGGTACTGAATTGAGTCTAGAATGATGGGTGGTATGTTTCGGAAAAATCGGTTCAGATTTCGATATAGTTCCCAAATATACATATATATTCACCCGATTTTGTATAAATGGTGCACCTAACTCCTAACATCTGTGCGATTTGCACGAAATTTGGCATAGCGTACAGAATTGAGTACAGAATGATGGGTGGTGCGAGAAAATCGGTTCAGATTTCGATATATGTAGCTCCCATATATGTTTTCGTCCGATTTAATGTAAATGGTGCACTAAACTCCCTATATATCCTTCGATTTGCTTGAAATTTGGCATATCGTACTGAATTAAGTCTAGAAACATCTATATTAAATGGCATAACTATCGGTTCAGATTTAGATATAGCTCCCATATATATTTTCGTCCCATTTTAGGTAAATAGTGCACCAAAGTCCCTTTATATTCTTCGATTTTCACGAAATTTGGCAGGGTACTAAATTGAGTCTAGAATGATGAGTGGTATGTTTCGGAAAAATCGGTTCAGATTTCGATATAGCTTCACCCGATTTTGCATAAATGGTGAACCGAACTCCTAATATTTGTGCGATTGGCACGAAATTTTGCACAGCGTATCAAATTGAGACTTGAATGAGGTTATTGTCTTCATATATGTATGCTAACCTCCAAAATCCCGCAATGTGAAATTACAGTTACGTTGGGGTAATGTGGTGCTGCCGTTAACCAGCTACCCCTAAATATGTATCTATATTCTACCCAGGGAGAATCCGAAATATAAAACCGAAAATTAGGTTAAAAAATGTCCCCAAACCCCAAAATTAAATATTGGGGTATGGTGCACCCAAAAAGGGCCGATATATTTAATTTCCAATACCAAATGTCCTAGGAGTAATGCAATATATGGGCAAATTTCCAAAGCTCTGTTTTCATTATTGCGACCTCAATCGAACGGACATGGCTAAATCGACAATGAATAGCCTTTAAGAATAAATGGAGTCTCTGATGAATATTTCATTATTACATATTAACAATTTTGTTGTTTTAATTTTTTAGCACTTTTTTCTGGCACCTTTTTAAAATTTCTAGCACTTTCTAGCATTTTTTTCAACAAAATCTAGCATTTTTTCTCAACAAAGTTTTGGCAACACTAATGTCTGGTATGAACGTCTAAAAAAATTACAAAATGGCGGACCACTTTGTAAATTTGAGTTTTGGAAAAACTTTGTAACGCCGCGAAATATTGGTCCTAGGCCCACCTTTAAGTATACCGATCGTCATATTTCGATTAACTGAGTCGATCTAGACATGTGTGTCCGTTCGTCCATTATAATTTGTAAACACGATACAGGCCACAGTTCTGGACCAATCTTCACGAAATTTTGCATGTAGGATGGTTTATGGCCAATGAAGACCCCTTTTGTTTTTGGTAAAGATCTGTTAATATGTAGGGGATGAAATGGACCAAATACTAAATTTTTGTCGGTTTATCTGGTCGCTCCAGATGTCGCAGTTATGGCCCGAACATCGTGAAATTTTTCATGGATAAGGGGATTGAGCCAAATAATAAGCATGGCTGTTTTGATGAAGATCTGACAATATTTAGAGGGTCAAATGGACCCTGACTTTTGTGTAAAAAATTAAAAAAAAATGTATTCTATAGCGTATAGATTTACACCTGAAGGACATAGAGCCGAGCAGTTGATAGTACATCCAAGAGGAGTAATTGACCTTTAAATTGATACCAATTATATTGTCGTGTATACTCGGATGTGGGTGTAACACGTAAATATTTACAGGTGCCTATGTAGTCATATATTATTTAGTAACCCATTACCACACTAGAGCTGATAGATTTTCCATGAGGTATGGTCAAGGACAACGCCAATAATTTTCGGTGATGATCAGATAATCATTTTCGTATGAATTAGACCTAAAAATTTATTTTTTTTTTGTATTTTTCGAATCGATCTATAGGCCACAGTTATAAGCCGAGCATCACCATACAACACACGCTGACGGCAATCTGGACAAGTAATTAGAAGGGCTGTACTGAATATTAGAAATATTCGGAAAAGATGTCAGCGTATGGAAGAAGTGCTGTTGACCTATAATCGGTCAAGAGAGTGCAAATGTCACGAAATATTGCCCAGGCTCGAAATAAACATCCGCGGAAAGTTAGAACTCCGTCGTTGTTGTGTAGGGTATCGTATGGTCGGCCCCGTCCGACTATACTGCTCCGCTCACTGGTTTTTGAGTTGTCGACCCCCCTTTCGTAAAAACACTGTTTTGAGAAAAATGCGTTTTAAGTTTGAGAATCAGTTCTGTCGTCGCTTGGTTCTAACACGATAATACGACTAGGTCTCTAAGAGTTGTTGAGATTTCCACATGAAATTTGAAAGGGACATTATTGAATTAGTGTATGTTCGAAATATAGAGAACCCAAAAATTTAATTATTTGAAATCGAAATTGGGGGAAAGGGATCCTCTTAAAGTCTGAAAAGCACTTTTGCTGTCGCTTGATGCTGCCACAATAAATCGGTTATGTCTTCAAGATTTGTTGAGATTTCCACATGAAATTTTAAAGGGATATTATTTAATTAGTGCAGGTTCGAATTAAATAGAAACCCAAAATTCAACTTTTCCTTTAACTTATATTGAATAAGTTTTAGAAAGAAATTTTTTTATTCATCAGGAATCCGATATTCCAAATTATAACCACTTCGATGAAAAAAATACGCTAAAATCGTCATCGTCAAATATCGAAATTTGTCTAAAAATATATTTATTTTTTGACTTCCATGAACCATGGAAAATTCGGTTTAAGCCTTCAAATTACCGAGACTTTTGGAGACTATGCTAAAACAGGTAACATCCTTAGAAATATACTGCTAAAACCTACAAAAATCTAGAATGGGGCGAAACCTTTAACTGGGGTTTTATCAAATCCTGGACCCATTGAAATTGGGAAAAATCTGTTCAGATTTAGATATAGATCCCATATATTTGTTCGTCCTATTTGAGGCAAATGGTGCACCAAGTACCCATATTTGCACGAAATTTGGCATAGCGTACAGAGTTAAGTCTAGAATGATCGATATAGCTCCCATATATCTATTCTTCTGATATTATTTATTTAAACCCAAAGTATTCCCGATTAACGCAAAATTTTTTACAATGTACTGAAATTGTCCGATTGACATGAAATTTTTCACAACATATCAAATTGAGACTAGAATGATGTTATTACGTTTTGTTGAAAGTGATGCAGGTGCAGACATAGCTTCCATATATATTTCTAATGGGTGTCTGATTGGGATTGAATTTTGAACTATGCGGCATACTGAATTTGATACACGCTAATCAGTATGCCTCACAGTTCAAATTTTTATACCCTTCACCGCACTGCGGTACAAGGTATTATGTCTTTGTGCATATGTTTGTAACAGGCAAAAGGAAACGAGATAGACCCATAGTTCCTTTTGAGAATATGTATAGAATCACTTTCTGAGTCGATTTATGTATGTCCGTCCGTCTGTAGGTGTTAAATTGTAAACAAAGTACATGTCGCATTTATAATCGATTTGGATGAAATTTGGCACAGCTCATTTGTTTGGCCTAAGGACGAACCCTATTGAAATTGGGAAAAATCGGTTCAGATTTAGATATTGCTCCCATATATATTTTCGTCCGATTTCATGTAAATGGTGCACTAAAGTCCCTAATATCTTTCGATTTGCACGAAATTTAGCATAACGTACTGAATTGAGCTTAGAATGATGTCTGCCAAGTTTCAAAATCGGTTCAGATTTAGATAGTTTCGTCCGATTTCATGTAAATGGTGGACTAAAAAACCCTATATATGTTTCGATTTTCACGAAATTTGGCATAACGTACTGTATTGAGCCTACAATGATATCTGCCAAGTTTCGTCAAAATCGGTCCAGATTTAGATATAGCTCCCATATATAGTTTGGTCCAATTTCATGTAAATGGTGTACCAAAGTCCCTATATATCCTTCGATCGACGAAATTTGGCATAGCGTACTGAATTTAGTCAAGGATGATGTGTAAGTTTCGTGAAAATCGGTTGAGATTTAGATATAGTTCCCTTATATTATATATTGATTTTAAGTAATTGACGTACCAAGGAACCAATATATGGCTGATAGAAACAAAACGTACTGAAATTAGTATAACCTAACCTGTGACAAGTTTCGTTGAAATCGCTTCATATTTGGATATAGCTTCCATATATATTTTCTCCGATTTTAAGTAAATTGGGCATCAAACTCCTCATTTGAGTCAGAGTAACATCATAGAACATAGAATTACGTAGTTGCGTTTTCTAGAAGATCTGGGTAGAATCACATTTAGATAAATATTAAATATAAATTAAATATAAAAATTAAATAGAAATTAAATATGAAATTTAGCATAGGTTGCACAAAGGCATGTGTATGGACTTATGATAGTCGATTCACTTATAGATGAATATCACATATTTAAGTTCGTTCAATTTTAAGTCAATATTCCTTCGCGGGAGCACTGATATAAAATTGTTATGATACTTATGTATAATATACCCAAAGTGGTGAAGGGTATCATATAGTCGGCCCAGTCTGACTTCACCACTTTGGGTAGTGAAGGGTATCATATAGTCGCCCCAGTCTGACTTTACTACTTTCCTTACTGGTTTATATTAAAATTGTCATCTGATTTATTCTATGTTTTGGGGTTATCCCCATATAGAAGTGTTCCACCATAGAATGGGGGATATTATGTACTCAAAATAGTCACTTTACATTCTACATGATGTAATTAATATTGGTCCCGCTTTAGGTATAGTCTCCAGGGGCGTACGCATACAAAACTTTTTTCTGCAATGAAAATATTGAACCCCACCCCTCGAAGTATGTTAAGTTCGTGATGGTCTCATGTAACTTTGCCCTCTAAATTACAGTATTTTGAGGATTCTTATACACATATTCCTCTCTACAATGCATTGCCAATATCGATCTTGGCTTAGAATTTTAAGATTTAAGGAAAAAACTATATTTTTAAATTGCTGAAATAAGTATTTGATCTACCATATGGTTTACAACAATGGCACGGTACAATTATTGGTATAGGTGTAATTTTTAGTATGTTCCCTATTTTTTCATTTCAAGTACCTATGTTGGGGTGTATCCAAAATTCGACCCGGACGAACTTAAGGCCTTTTTCACGTGTTATACCCGCAGGTTTCAGGCTAATAAGGTTATATACATTTTCATACAATGAACAAATCCGTTTCAAAAAATTTGGAGTCGATTTACAAATGTCCGTCTCGAAAATAGTAATCGATTCCATCCAAACATTTCACATATTAATATTTCTTCCAAAATTAGTCAACTTCTTTGATAAAAACATACCTTATATAAAGCTAAGCCATAGGCTGAGGGTATATATATATATATAGTTATCAAAGCTCAATTATTTACTTCTTCGACATATATGTCCTGCAAAAAATAAAGTCTAGCAAATATTCATATTTCAAAGAATTTACTACAAAGCTCAGTCATAATTTTTCACAGAAATTTTAATCGAAGTTAACTGACCCTGCACAATTTTTATTGAAGAGTAAAATATTTTATTATTGTGAAACTAAAGAGAAATTCGACATAACTTTCTTTTTGCTCTCCGTGTAACTTCTTTACTTTCACTCCATTTGCAACATTTTAACATTGAGTCAACGAACATGTTGTAAGCAACATGTGCGGAGCTGTAAACCATATGTCGAATGTTAAATTTGTTAGACAAAAGTTTATCAAAGCTCAATCATTTACTTCTGTAGAAGTTTCAGTGGTCCTGCAAATAATATAGTGCAATGGCATATATTAATATATAAAGAATATAAAGAATATATTTTAAAAGCGTATAAAATTTGTTGTTTAAAGCAATTGTCAATGGTACTTACAATGGATTTTTATTCGAATAGTAAAATATTTTATTATTAAAAAAATGCAAAAGTCAATTTGAAGCCTCTAATATTATATTTTTATTGTAAACTGCAATCATAACAAATGTCATTTCAAATTATTTTGGGTTGTATGTCCATTGACATTAAATCGAAAGAAATTAAATATGTGATATATATTGATATTAGAACAAATGCAAAATGTCTTGCCAATCTGTTAGACTTAGGGTCTATGGTTTATCAGTACAGCTCGCTGTCCACAATTGGATATTTAGCATTGGCATAATTATGAAAGGTATGTTTCAGATATATATTAAAAATGGCAACACTTTTTAATATGGGACTCATATATCAATTTGAAATAAAATGAAAAAATAATTCCATAAAACTTTATGTATGTATGTATGTATGTCGATTGACATATTTTCACCAAATTAAAAATTTCAAATTATTTTAAAGCTGGTTGTATGTCCAGACATTAATATGGATGTTGCAACTTATATATATATATATATTTTAAACCAGTAAGGTAATTAGAAAAGTCGGACTCGGCCGACTATATGATACCCTTCACCACTTTGCGTATATTCTACAAATGTATCCTAAAAGACGTCGCCTTTTCGAAGGAACATTTATATGAAATTGAACGAACTTTAATATGTGATCTATCTAAACCGACTAACATCAATCCCTACACATGCCATTCTGCAACCTATTTACTGCTTAAAATTTAATCTCAATCAGACACCCATTGATTATTTGGTGTACAATTAACATGAATTGGTCAAAATTATATATAGAAGCTATTCTATATCTGTATCTGAACCGATTTCAAGGAAACTTGCCAGCGATTAATTTATTTTAACTTCAGTACATTGTATCAATCGGCCTCGCTATGAATCTTTAGTGCACCATTTACTTAAAATCGGACGAAAATATATATAGAAGGTGTATGTAAATCTGAACCGATTTTCACGAAATTTTGCACACATCATTCTAGACTTAATTTAGTTCGTCATTCTAAAATTGGTGCAAATCAAGTTTTTCAGGTACTTTGGTGTGTCATTTAGATAAAATCGGGCGAAACGGAAGCTTTATGTAAATCTAAACCGACTTTCACGAAACTTTGTACACGTTATTCTAGACTTAATATAGTAAGTTATGTCAAAAGTCGTACAAATCTCATGATATTCAGGGACTTAGCACACAACATTCTAGTCTTAATTCAGTACGCTATGCCAAAATTGGTGCAAATCAAGATTTTCAGGGACTTTGGTTTGTCACTTACCTAAGATCGGGCGAAACTATATATGGGAGCTATATCTAAATCTAAACCGAATTTCACGAAACGTTGTACACATTATTCTAGACTTAATATAGCAAGTTGAACTTAACACACATAATTCTAGACTTAATTTAGTACCTATGCCAAAATTAGCGCAAATTGAATGATTTGCAGGGACTTTAGTGCACCATTTACATAAAATCGGGCGAAACTATATATGGGAGCTATATCTAAATCTGAACCGATTTTCACGAAACTTAGCACACGTCATTCTAGACCTTATTTATTACGCTATGCCAAAATTTGTGAAAATGGAATGATTTTCAGGGACTTTGGTGTTCAATTTAAATTAAATCGGACGAAAATATATATGGGAGCTATATCTAAATCTGAACCGATTTTCTCCAATTTCAATAGGGTTCGTCTTTGGGCCAAATAAGTTACTTGTGCCAAATTTCATCCAAATCGGATTATAAATGCGACCTGTACTTTGTTTACAATTTAACATCAACAGACGGACGGACATGTATAAATCGACTCAGAAAGTGATTTTATGCATACTCTCAAAAGGAGCCATGTGTCTATCTCGTTTCTTTTTGCCTAAAAGCTGTGTCTGCATCAATTTCAAAAAAAGCAAAAACGCCATTCTAGTCTCTATCTGATGCGTTGTGCAAAATTTCGTGTCACTTGGTACACCATTTACCTAAAATCCAACGAAAATATATATGGGAACTATAATTAAATATGAACCGATTTTTCACGAAACTTAGCACATATCATTCTAGACTTAATTCAGTAAGCTATGCAAAATTTCGTGAAAATCGAAAGGTATATAAAGACTATATACGGTAGGTTAATCTGAACCGATTTTTCCTAATTTCAATAGGGTCCTCCTTGGGCCAAATAAATGAGTTGTGCCGAATTTCATCCAATTACAATCATAAATGTGACCTGTACTTTTTTTAGAATTTAACATCTACAGACGGACGGACATACATGAATCGACTCAGAAAGTGATTCTATGCATATTCTCAAAATGAACCATTGGTCCATGTCGTTTCTTTATGCCTCTTACATCGCACATAATTTACCAAATCACAATTTTTGTCCGAATTAGGCAACATTTTGCACAGATTGACGTACGTGAAGATTTGTATAAATTAGATATAGCTCCCATATATATATATATATATATATATATATATATTTCTGTACGATATATAATTGGGTCAACAATGCCCTTATGTTTCTTTTGATTTACACAACATTTTACAAATCGTATTTAATTGAGTCTAGAATGATGTATGATAAGTTTCGTTGAAATCCTATTAGATTTAGATATAGCTCTCATATATATGTTCATCCGATTTCATGTAAATGGCGCACTAAATTCTCATAATAATAATAATAATAAAAATAATAATAATAAGTATTACGTCTATAATAATGTGTGCGAAGTTTTATTGGAATCGGTACTAATTTAGATATAGCTCCTATATATATTTTCGTTCGATTTTAAGGAAATGGAGAACCAATGCCTCTATATTTTTTTGATGTACAAGGAATTGTGCATAGCGTTTTAAATTCAGTCAATAATAATGTAAAATACTGTTTCGTTGCAATCGGTTCAGATTTAGATATAGCTCCCATATATATTTTGGTCCGATTTTATGTAAATGGGACATCAAAGAGCCTATGGTTGCTCGATTTACATGAAAATCTGCATAGCATACAAAATTTAGTATATAATGATGTGTGCGATGTATTGTTGTGATCGGTACAGATTTAGATATAGCTATCATATATATTTTCGTCCGCTCCCATATTTGGTTTCGTTCAATTTTATGTAAATGGTACATCAAACTCCCAATATTTGAATTCCAGTCCAGTTGGATGCCTTTGAAGCTCAGAATTACTCCCATAGATAGTTTCGTCCAATTATAGGTAAATAGAATACCAAACTCCCAATATTTGTCCGACTGAGACAACAACAACGGTTGCTTAATTAGGTTCAAATTTACATATACATACAAATAAAGAGTGATTTGATAAGAGCTTGATACCTTTTTTTTTTTTAAAACGCATAAAATTTGCAAAATCTCATCGGTTCTTTATTTGAAACGTTAGATTGGTCCATGACATTTACTTTTTGAAGATAATTTCATTTAAATGTTGACCGCGGCTGCGTCATAGGTGGTCCATTCGGAAAGTCCAATTTTGGGTAACTTTTTCGAGCATTTCGGCAGGAATAGCCCGAATTTCTTCGGAAATGTTGTCTTCCAAAGCTGGAATAGTTGCTGGCTTATTTCTGTAGACTTTAGACTTGACGTAGCCCCACAAAAATAGTCTAACGGCGTCAAATCGCATGATCTTGGTGGCCAACTTACCGGTCCATTTCTTGAGATGAATTGTTCTCCGAAGTTTTCCCTCAAAATGGCCATAGAATCGCGAGCTGTGTGGCATGTAGCGCCATCTTGTTGAAACCACATGTCAACCAAGTTCAGTTCTTCCATTTTTGGCAACAAAAAGTTTGTTAGCATCGAACGATAGCGATCGCCATTCACCGTAACGTTGCGTCCAACAGCATCTTTGAAAAAATACGGTCCAATGATTCCACCAGCGTACAAACCACACAACAGTGCGTTTTTCGGGATGCATGGGCAGTTCTTGAACGGCTTCTGGTTGCTCTTTACTCCAAATGCGGCAATTTTGCTTATTTACGTAGCCATTCAACCAGAAATGAGCCTCATCGCTGAACAAAATTTGTCGATAAAAAAGCGGATTTTCTGCCAACTTTTCTAGGGCCCATTCACTGAAAATTCGACGTTGTGGCAGATCGTTCGGCTTCAGTTCTTGCACGAGCTGTATTTTATACGGTTTTACACCAAGATCTTTGCGTAAAATCTTCCATGTGGTCGAATAACACAAACCCAATTGCTGCGAACGGCGACGAATCGACATTTCACGGTCTTCAGCAACACTCTCAGAAACAGACGCAATATTCTCTTCTGTATGCACTGTACGCATTCGTGTGGTTGGTTTAATGTCCAATAAAGTAAACTGAGTGCGAAACTTGGTCACAATCGCATTAATTGTTTACTCACTTGGTCGATTATGTAGACCATAAATCGGACGTAAAGCGCGAAACACATTTCAAACCGAACACTGAATTTGGTAATAAAATTCAATGATTTGCAAGCGTTGCTCGTTAGTAAGTCTATTCATGATGAAATGTCAAAGCATACTGAGCATCTTTCTCTTTGAAACCATGTCTGAAATCCCACGTGATCTGTCAAATACTAATGCATGAAAATCCTAACCTCAAAAAAATCACCCTTTATAATTCGGCTCGGTTTCATACAAATGGTACACCAAAGAATACAAGTCTCCCCGATTGACATGGAATTTCTCATATATTTCATGTGTATGGGGTTTTTAATAGATACAAATATCAATGTGGATCACAGATTTAATTTCACCCGGTTCCATTTCAAAGTCCTCTAAAGATGATATGTTTGAGTTTGTAACGCCGGGAAATATTGGTCCTAGACCCACCTTTAAGTATACCGATCGTCATATCTCGACTAGCTATGTGTGATACAGGCCACAGTTATGGACTAATCTTCACGACATTTTCCATGTAGGATGGGTTCGGCCCAATGAAGACCCCTATTGTTTTTGTTAAAGATCGGTTAATATTTAGGGGGATTAAATGGACCAAATACGTAATTTTGTAGGGTTTTCTGGTCGCTTCAGAGGCTGCAATTATGGCCCAAACATGTCGAATAATCACGCCTGTTTTGATAAAGATCGGTCAATATTTAGCGGGTCAAATGGATTAATTTTTGATTGTTCTCGAATCAATGTATTACGAATGGCGGGCACGTTTACTCAAAAACTAATAATCCAATCGGTTCCAAATTTTGACACGTTTCTCTGGGAGTATATAGCTCTCGTATGAACGAGGATCAAGCCAATCGATGAAGAGCTTTCTTTATTGTTTAACTTAGTTTGTTGTCAAAAATGGTCGAATTTCAAATTTTTTGTTTTCAAAGGTCCGCCTTTTTGTTAATTTTTTCTTTTGCGAAGTCAATAATCCTAGTTCATACGAGAGCTAGACATGTACACTATCTAACACTTTGGAATTCCCGGATTCCGATATTCCAGTGAGGAGTTATCATGCCCGCCATCAAACATAAGGACTATTCTTTAATCCCCGAAAAAACAACAACAACCAAATTTCGCAAATTATTCTTCATGTCTTTTAAATCTTCAAATATATATGTGTAAAGTTACAAACCATAACATACATTGTTATTCATTTAAGGGCCCAATGAAAATCTTAATCAATATTTAGCGGGTCAAATGAACCCTGACTTTTGTGTGAACAAAATTGTATTCTACGGCGTATATATTTACTCCTGAATGACATAGATATCAGAAGTTGATAGCATATCCAAGAAAAGGATATGCTATCATCCGGATTCGGGAGATACACTTACATATTTACTGGTACTTACGTATAAATATATTATTTGGTAACCCATTACCACACTCGAGGGCGGAAATATAGCGCTGATCGCTTTGAAATTTTCCATGAGTATCCAGGTATGGTCAAGAACAACGCCTATAATTTTCTGAATTTATCCGATAATAATTTTGGGATGAAGAACAACTTATTTTTTGTGTTTTTGTTCGTGTCGATCTATAGACCACATTTGAAAGCTGGACATCACAATACAAAGGAATCTAGACAAGTAATTAATACTGAAATATTTTTTGACCACTTGTCGGTCAAGAAGGTGCAAATATCGCGACATATTGCCCAAGCTCAGAATATAGGACCATAGCAAGTTCGATTTTCGTGGAAGTTGTGTAGGGTATCATATGGTCGGCCCCGTCCGACTACACTGCTCCGCTCACTGGTTGTACTTATAATCGACATTTTTTTTTCAATTTTTACCAATATGTTAAGAGCTCACTTCCAAAAAAAGTCTAAAAATACCCCCAAAAAATACTGACATAAGGTAGTACAAAATACATACGTTAGCATTCAAATTGAATTGTCCTTTTTTATTTATTTTTTTTGGTCCTGCATTTCTTATTTAAAAATGTATTGTCCCCAAGGGAAGCCTTTGCCTATGGCTCTGCATGCCTCTGCCATATTCATGTAATATTTTAATATTTACAGTTACATATCGTATCGTTTACAGTTCTGTTGACCTTTGCCAAACTTTCACTTGTCCTCTTTCTTTTTTGCTGTTGTTGTTGTTGGCTTTTTTGCAACTGTGTTTACATGTCTGTGGAGTTGTCCGAAAAAAGCGAAGAGATTTTTTCCGTTCCAAGGATATGTTTTTTTTCCACACCAATATGCGAGTAGTTCATTCTTATAGTCACGACCTATCACATACAGCTTTCATTTGGATGTGATACTCAGTGGCACACAAACAAACACACCGATAGACATTCACACACACACACTCAAACATCCCCACCCATAGCATTCAGTTTTGTAATTTAAAATGCTGTAACAAATGATGACCCACATACTTCAACGACATTGTGTCTATAGACATCGTCATCATCATTCAAATGTGACGGAGGCTAAGTGTGGGTGTCGGTGTGTGAGTGTATGTGTGTGTGCTATGCAATGTGATGTGGTATGTGTTATGTGTAGACAAAATGGGTGGACGTTTTTAATGATAATCACTGTGAATAAGGAAGGAAGGATGTATAGAGTATGTGTGTGTGCCCGTCTGTCTGCCTGTGAGTGTCAATGTGCATTTGAGTACAACTATCAGTAGCTTTTACCACATAAAATATGTATGAAAATTCCACAAAAATATGGTTAAAAATGTTACTTACACGTATGCATGTATATACTCATACACACATAGGAGTCTATGTATGTGTGTTGGTATTATTTTTGAGTGTCGGAATGAAAGTGAATTAGTATGCATGTATTTGTGTGTGTGTTTTCCATCTGTATAATGATGGTTTTTATTTAATAAAATATTCTCACACTAAATAAGCATAAAATATGCATTGTAATGCACAATTTCGGTTTTTATATCCATATATATATTTTTGTCGGTACATATAAAGGCGTAGCCTTAAATGGGAGAATGGGAGCTTCATAAAGCCACAACCAAATAAATTTCAAAAATAATAAATGCAATTAAAATTTTAATATTTAAAGTATTTTAAAACATAATACCCCTTTAGAAAATTTCTTCATTGACGTCCGTCCATGCCTTACCATAAGCATAATAATTATGCATATACATATGAAGTGCATGTTGAAATCTATGTTTGCCCAAAAATAAATTTTCACACAAAAGATTTAAATTTGCATTTTTCAATTCGTCTATCTGCTTGGAGGTCATTTAATATCCTTTTTGGATAAATCTGATTTCATGAGATTATTTATATTTAAATTAAATATATTCATGCAAATCTAATTTATTTATTATATATAATCGACAAAAGTTAAATGCTTCACACTCCATTATAGATGGTGGACAATATTTGTTGATGAACTAAATCGAATAATATTATTTCAAAATGTTGTGTCATTATAAAATATATTACAATGTAATGGTCATTATTCAATTACTTGAGGATTCTCGAAATCCCAAAAAAGCCTACACCACACTGTGGTACAGTGTATTATGCCTTTGTGCATATGTTTGTAACAGGTAAAAGGAAACGAGATAGACACATGTTTCTTTTTGAGAGTCGCATTTATGATCCGATTTACAGGTCGCATTTATGATCCGATTTGGATGAAATTTGGCATAGGTCACTTATTTGGCCCAAGGACGAACCCTATTGATATTGTGAAAAATCGCTTCAGATTTAGATATATCTCCCATATATTTATACCCTTCACCACACTGTGGTACAGGGTATTATGTCTTTGTGCATATGTTTGTAACAGGCAAAAGGAATCGAGATAGACCCATGGTTCCTTTTGAGAATATGCATAGAATCACTTTTCTGAGTCGATTTACGCATGTCCGTCCGTCTGTCCGTCTGTCCATGTATTTTTGTTAACAAAGTACAGGTCGCATTTATGATCCGATTTGGATGAAATTTGGCACAGTTCACTTATTTGGCTCAAGGACGAATTCTATTGAAATTTGAGAAAATCGGGTCAGATTTAGATATAGCCCCCATATATAGTTTCGCCCGATTTAATGTAAATGGTGTACCAAAGTCCCTATATGTCCTTCTATTTGCACGAAATTTGGCATTGCGTACTGGAATGAGTCTAGAATGATGTGTGTAAAATTTCATGAAAATCGGTGCAGGTTTAGATATAACTCCCATATATAGTTTCGCCCGACTTTAGGTAAATGGTGCACCAAAGTCGCTATATATCTTTCGATTTGCACGAAATTTGGCATAACGTACTGAATTAAGCCTAGAGTGACGTCTGCCAAGTTTCGAGAAAATCGGTCCAGATATATAGTTTCGTCCGATTTCATGTAAATGGTGCCCAAAGTCCCTATATATCTTTCGATTTACACGAAATTTGGCACAACGTACTGAATTGAGCCTAGAATGATGTCTGCCAAGTTTCGAGAAAATCGGTCCACATTTAGATATAGCTCCCATATATAGTTTCCTCCGATTTCATGTAAATTGTGCCCCAAAGTCCCTATATATCTTTCGATTTGCACGAAATTTGGCATAACGTACTGAATTCTGCCTAGAGTGACGTCTTCCAAGTTTCGAGAAAATCGGTACAGATTTAGATATAGTTCCCATATATAGTTTCGTCCGATTTCATATATAAATGGTGCACCAAAGTCCCTATATATCCTTCGATTTGCACGAAATTTGGCATAACGTACTGAAATGAGCCTAGAGAGATGTCTGCCAAGTTTCGAGAAAATCGGTCCAGATTTCTATATAGCTCCCGTATATAGTTTCGTCCGATTTCATGTAAATGGTGCACCAAAGTCGCTATATATATTTCGATTTGCACGAAATTTGGCTTAATGTACTGAATTGAGCATAGAGTGATGTCTGCTTTTTTTTCGTGAAAATCGGTCCAGATTTAGATATAGCTCCCTTTTATTATAGATTGATTTTAAGTAACGCACCAAGGATTTTAAGTGACGCACCAAGGAACCAATAGGCTGATAGGAACAAAACGTTCTGAAATTACTATAACCTAACCTGTGACATGTTTGTTTTAAATCGCTTAATATTTGCGTAGAGCTTCCATATATATTTTCGCCCGATGTTAAGTAAATTGGGCATCAAACTCCTCATGTAATCAGTCATTGACATCAAATTTTGCACAACTTACAAAATTGAGCATAGAATTACGTAGTTGCGTTTTCTAGAAGTACAGACATATCCCAGTATTTGTTTGAAGTGGATTTACATACTTTATGTATAGATCTAGGTAGATTCACATTTGGATAAATATCACATATTTTATTTCATCCAATTTTATGTTAATAGTCCTGTTCAGTATACTCATAGTGGTGAAGGGTATCATATAGTCGGCCCCATCCGACTTTACTACTTTCCTTACTGGTTTCGTTCGATTTAATGATTCGATTTGCATGAAATTTGGCACAGCGTAATTAATGATGTGTGTTAAGTTTCCTGAAAATCGGTTCAGATTTAGATATAGCTCCCATATATATTTTCGTCCGATTTAATGTAAATGGCCCACCACGAAATTTAAGACAGCGTAATGAAATAGGCCTAGAATGATGTGTGTTAAGTTTTCTGAAATCGGTTCAGGAACTAGGATTAATAACATACCAACAATTTTTCAAAATGACAGACCTATGAAATTCGATTTTTGGAAAATTCCCTATTTTTGACCACAGACCATGTTAGAAAATAAGGAAGATCTTGTCGGATTACATTTAGTAGGTTTTGATAAATTTTTTGCGTTGTAAGATAGTTAAGCCAACCATTTGTGTTAATGTCAGAATTTCAAGTATAAAGAAAAAATGGGTTTAACAATTTAATTTGACAGATGTCAAATTCCAGTCCCACACATTTGGAGGCACGTAATATATAACCTTCATTAATGGGTATTTTGAGGGGCTTTGGGCATGTTTTTAAAACCAATTGACTGCAAGTTTTTATTTTGGGTAATCATGGATTTTGGTAATCAGGATTCTTTTGTAAGAATTTTTAAGAATTTAGAAACATTTTCCGAATGAAGCGGATGTTAGTTGAAAAATATGTTTGTCAAAAAAGTTCAAATATATCCTAGAATTTGATAAAAACCCAATACAATAAGTAAACCAGTGAGCGGAGCAGTATAGTCGGACGGGGCCGACCATATGATACCCTACACAACTTCCACGAAAATCTAACTTTCTGTTGTTCTATATACTGAGCATGGAAAATATTTCTTGATATTTGCACCCTTTTGACCGACTAGAGGTCAACAAATATTACTATTATTCATTCATATTGTAATTACTTGACCAAATTCCCTTCATTGAGGATTCTGTTGTGATGTTCGGCTCTCAATTGTGGCCTATACGTCGTCTCGAAAAAATCCTAAACATAAATTTTCGGTTCAATTCATGCCAAAATTATTATATGAACATCTCTGAAAGTTAAAGGCGTTGTCCTTGACCATACCTGGATCCTCATGGAAAATTTCAATTTCATATTTTACACAAAAGTCAGGGTCAATTTTACCTAATTATTGATCGATCTTTATCAAAATAGGCATGCTTTTGCTTTGGCCCGATCGCCTTCTCCATGTAAAAATTCACGATGTTGGGCCCATAATTTGTCCCCTGGAGCGACCAGAAAAACCGACAAAAAATAAGTATTATAACAATAGGGGTCTTCATTGGCCAGAACTCATCCTTCATGCAAAATTTTGTGAAGATTGGTCCATCACTGTGGCCTGTATCGTGTTTACAAATTATAATGGACAGACGGACGGATGGACACATATGTCTAGATCGACTCAGCTAGTCGGTATAGCTAAAGGTGGGGGTAGGACCAATATTTCGCGGCGTTACAAACTCTTGGGGCTGCACAAAGCTATAATACCCTGACAACATAGTTGTGTAAAGGGGTCGGGGTTTCCGACAAATATATTCCCCAAGCCAATGTTTTGCGGAAGTCTACGGAATAAACCAGTAAGGAAAGCAGTAAAGTCGGACTGGGCCGACTATATGATACCCTTCACCAATTTGGGTGAAGGAGCATCATTCTGAACCTAATTCAGTAACCTATGCCAAATTTCGTGCAAATCGAAAGATATATAGGCACTTTGGAGCCCCATTTACCTAAAATCGGACGAAACTATATATGGGAGCTATATCTAAATCTGGCCAGATTTTCTCGAAACTTAGCACACATCATTCGGGACATAATTCAGTACTCTGTGGCAAATTTCGTGCAAATCGAAAGATATATAGGGACTTTGGTACACCACTTACCTTAAATCGGACGAAACTAAATATGGGAGCTATATCGAAATCTGAACCGATTTTCTCGAAAGTTGGCACACATCATTCTGGACCTAATTCAGTACTCTATGCCAAATTTCGTGCAAATCGAAATATATATAGGGACTTTGTTACACCATTTACCTTAAATCGGACGAAAATATATATGGGAGCTATATCTAAATTTGGACCGATTTTTCTCAATTTCAATAGTGTTCCTCCTTAGGCCAATTAAGTGACCCTCACAACATAGTGTGCGACCTGTACTTTGTCAACAAAAATACATGGACGGACGGACAGACGGAAATCCATAAACCGACTAAGAAAGTGATTCTATGCATATTCTCAAAAGGAACCATGGGTCTATCTCGATTATTTTTGCCTGTTATAAACATATGCACAAAGGCATTATACCATGTACCACAGAGTGATGAAGGGTATAAAAAACAGGTTTTATTCCATTCGCTTTATACTGATTTCATAAATATTGAAAATATTTACCCTCTGATATCTCCCACACAAAGGGGTAGGTTTGAAACGGATAGTCCGTTTGCATGATATTATACAATTAAATATCAGCAAATTTTTGACCATTTTTTTGGGGGGAAATACTAGAAGGAGTCGACCGATATCCAACATCTTTGAACATAACTAAGTTTGGAAGGAATGTTATGATGTGCAAAGTTTGGATGATATCGGTTACTCCATTCGTGAGTTATTGTGCGCACCAGCCAAACAGACAGGTGGATATTGGTAAATCGACTTCAAATTGTCTGAAATGCATTTGGTTCAAAGAAACATGGGGTCTAAAACCAATATTTCGACAAGACACATTTTTGCCTTAAGGCAAGCTTCTTCAGATAATATTTCGAGGTGTTGCAAAGGGAAATGAAAAATTTTAAAAACACTTCACATTGTAGCGAGGATATAATAAAGGGTGCAATTTTTTACGGAAGCTTTAGATACCTCTTTTATAACCGATATGTCGTTATAGACGATTTCAACTGTAATTATTATATTTTTTTATTTCATCCTCAAATATGCCATATTAAAATAATGAAAAAGCCTATTCAGCAATTGTGAAAATATTTTGGTTTTTCATTTTTTTTATTCATTATATTTTCATAATAAATTAAAATAAAGAATATTTTTTTTTCTTTAAAAATTACAATTCATTATATAAATTAATTATTCAGTGAAATGTTAATTATTCATGTTCACAAAACGCCTCAACAACCACCTAAGTAAAAATAAAAAAAAATAATAATTATTGTTATTATTATGTAATACGTTTCGAAATGATTAACATAAATATTGTCATTCGGTGGGTGTTATTGGTTGCTGTGTGCCGATTTTTTTAGGTGTAACATTATTTATGGGCTATTTAGTACGGCGGGTGTTATACAACATAAATTATGTGGTTTGTAGGACATACTACAAAATATAAACCAGTAAGGAAAGTAGTAAAGTTGGACGGGGCCGACTATATGATACCCTTCACCACTTTGGGAATATTCAACAGATGGAATCCTAATAGACGTCGCAAATCGATGGATACATAGGGACTTTGGTGCACTATTTATCTAAAATCGGACAAAAATATATGGAAGCTATATCTAAATCTGAACCAATTTTCAGATTTCAATTTTCAAATTTGACACACATCTTTCTAGACTTAATTCAGTACGCTATGCTAAATTTCGTACAAATCGAAGGATACGTAGGGACTTTGGAGCACCATTTACATGAAATCTGACGAAACTATATATGGGAGCTATATCTAAACCGACGGTCCGATTTTCCCGAAACTTGACAGACATCATTCTAGGTTCAATTAAGTACATTATGCCAAATTTCATGCAAATCGAAATATATATAGAGACTTTGGTGCACCATTTACATGAAATCGGACGAAACTATATATGGGAGCTATATTTAAATCTGGGCCGATTTTCTCGAAACGATGTGTGCCAATCGTTCTAGACATAATTCTGTAGGCTATACTAAATTTCATGTAAATCGAAAGAAATATAGGGACTTTAGTGCACCATTTACCTAAAATCGGACGAAAATGTATATGGGAGCTATATCTAAATCTGAACCGATTTTCAGGAAATTTAATACACGTCGTTCTAGGCTTAATTAAGATTGCTATGTCAAATTTCGTGCAAGTCGAAGGATATATAGGTGATTCTATGCATATTCTCAAAAGGAATCATGTGTCTATCTCGTTTCCTTTTGCCTGTTACAAACATATGCACAAAGACATAATACTTTGTACCACAGTGTGGTAAAGGGTATAACAAAGACAACAACAACTATCCACTGGACAAGGGTGCGAAATAATGTAAAAACCAGTGAGCGGAGCAGTATAGTCGGACTGGGCCGACCATATGATACCCTACACAACTTCCACGAAAATCTAACTTTCTGTGGTACTACATTCTGAGCTTGGGCAATACTTCGCAATATTTGCAACCCTCTTGACGACTACAGGTCAACAAATATTATTATTACTAATATTCAGTACAGCCCTTCTAATTATTTGTCCAGATATCCTTCAACGTGGGTTGTGTTGTAATGTTCGGCTTTCAATTGCGGTCTATAGATCGACTCGAAAAAAACACAAAAGATAAGGTTTTCGGTCGACTTCATCCCAAAATTATTATCTGATCATCACCGAAAATTATTTGCGTTGTCCTTGACCATATATGGATTCTCATAGGAATTTTCAAAGCGATCCGCGCTATATTTTCGCCCTCTAATGTGGTAATGTTTTACTAAATAATATATGAATACGTAAGCACCTGTAAATATTGAAGTTTAACTCCCACATTCGAGTACATAAGACAATGTAATTGGTATCAATTTAAAGGTCAACCACTCCTCTTGGATGTACTATCAACTTCTTGGGTCTATATCCTTCAGGGGAAAATATATACGCTATAGAATACAATTTTTGTCATTTTTCACACAAAAGTCGGGGTCCATTTGACCCGCCAAATATTGACTGATCTTTATCAAAACAGGCATGCTTATTCTTTGGCCTGATCCCCTTCTCTATGTAAAAATTCGCAAAGTTTGGGCCATAATTGCGGCCTCTAGAGCGACCAGAAAAACCGACAAAAATTAAGTATTTGGCCCATTTCATCTCCTAAATATTAACCGACCTTTACTAAAAACAATAGGGGTCTTCATTGGGCCGAACCCATCCTACATGCAAAATTTCGTGAAGATTGGTCCATAACTGTGGCCTGTATCGTGTTTACAAATTATAATGGACAGACGGATGGAGGAACACACATGTCTAGATCGACGCAGCTAGTCGAGATATGACGATCGGTATACTTAAAGGTGGGTCTAGCACCAATATTTCGCCGCGTTACAAACTCTTGGGGCTGCACAAAGCTATAATACCCTGACAACATAGTTGTGTAGGGTATAAAAAATAATTAACATAAATAATTCATCGGTATACACATTTTTAATTGATTTAAATTTCATGTTCACCCACATAGATTTAATGTGGATTATGTGTGGCATTAATATTGTTAAATGGGGGATCATTACGATAATAATTATGATTTATGTAGAGGAATTTGATAAGGAGAAAAAAGTACTTAAAGGCTAATCAAAATGGGGACAGTTTTAAATATTCAATATTAATCCACTGTAGATATTTTACCGAAATTTCGGAAATAATTTTTATTTTAATATTTTATATTCATTTTTGATTTTGAAAAAAGTATAATTAAGTATGCACTTCACATCGTTATAATCCTCTGCAACTAACTTTTATTTAAGTAGTCATATGTGTAATGTCAAAATGTCACATATTTCATTAGAAACTAAATTACTTTAATATCACACACATCGCAATATTGAAATATGAACTTTAATGTATCCTACGTATTTAAATATCTCTGTATTGGTTATCCATATTTTGCTTGTGTATTTTTATTTATTTTTGATTATGGCTTAGACATCATCATAAATATTTATTATTCAGTAACAAAAATACACAACTGTTGTTATATTTCAGGCTCTTTAATGTAAGCAGACAAACATACACATACATATATATTTGTGTATGTACATAAAGAACATCATAACTCATAAATACAACAATATGTATGTGCATGTAATATGTACATACATATGTTAACGCAAATAGATAATCATATAAATATGTTTCGGTCTAACAAAGGTGGGTAGAACAGATTTAGGACTAAATCCAAAATAGAACCAGTAAGGAAAGTTCAAAAGTCGGACGGAGCCGACTATATGATATCCTTCACCACTTTGGCTACATACAAGAGATGGTAATATATACAATATCCTGTAGATAGAACAGACATAACTTTAGAAGACTTTGGAAATGAAATCGGGCGAAATTAAATGTGTGATCTACATAGATATTGGAACCAATAAAAAACCCATGCACATACCATTCTGAAATCTATGAAAAACTGTATGTCAAACGGATTTTTTGCGTACCATTTCTATGAAATAAAGCAAAATAATGTATGTGGGGTTATATGCAAATCTGGACCTAATTGAGCAACCCTGGTATATACCGTTTGGTATGCTGCAGCACAGGGCGTACTCTATACCAAAATTCGTGCAAAGCGAAATATATGTAAGGACTTTGGTACTCCATTCACCTTAAATCGGTACGTATGCCAAATTTCGGGCAAATCGAAGGGTATATAGGGACTTTGGAGCAGTATTTACCATAAATCGAATGAGAATATATATGGGAGGTATAACTAAATCTTAACCGATTTTCACGAAATTTAACTCACATTGTTCTAGACTTAATTCAGTCCGCTATGCAAAATTTCGTGCAAATCGAAGAATATATAGGGACTTTGGTGCATTATTTACCTTAAATCGGACGAATATATATATATATATATATGGGAGCTATATCTAAATCTAAACCGATTTTCACGAAACTCACCACTTATCATTCTATACTCAATTCAGTACGCTATGCCAAATTTCGGGCGAATTGAAGTGTATATAGGGACTTTGGAGCACTTTTACCTTAAATCGAACGAAAATATATACACACATCTTTCTAGACTTAAATTAGTACGCTTTGCTAAATTTCGTGCAAATCGAAGGATATATAGGGACTTTTGTGCACTATTTACCTAAAATCGGAGGAAAATATATATAGGAGTAATATCTAAATCTGAACCGATTTTCACGAAATTTTACACACATCATTCTGCTCTTGATTTAGTACGCTGTGCAAAATTTCGACAAACCGAAAGATAAATAGGGGACTTTGGTGCACCATTTGTCATAAATCGATCGAAAGAGCTATATCTACATCGGAACCGATTTACACAAAACTTAACACACATCATTCTAGACTCAAATCAGTATGCCTTGCAAAATTTCGCGCAAATCGAGGGATATAAAGGGACTTGGGTGGACTATTTACCTAAAATCGGACGAAAATATATATGGGTGCTATATCTAAATCTGAACCGATTTTTACGAATCTTAGCACATATCATTCTAGGCTTTATTTAGTACGCTGTACCAAAGTTCTTGCAAATTGAAAAATATGTAGGGACTTTGGTGTTCTATTTACCTTAAATCGGACGAAAATATATATGAGAGTTATATCTAAATCTGAACCGATTTTTCCCAAATTTCAGTAGGGTTCGTTAGACCGATTCCCTCCTTCATGTAAAATTTCGCGATGTTTGGGCCATAATTGCGGTCTCTGGAGCGTCCAGAAAATTAGACAAAAATAAATTTTTTTGTCCATTCCATCCCCTAAATATTAACCGATTTTTACCACAAACCGATTCATTGGGCCGAACCCATCCTACATGCAAAATTTCGTGAAGATTGCTCCATAATTGTGGCCTGTATCGTGTTTACAAGTTATAATGGACAGACGAACGGACACACATGTCTAGATCTTAAAGGTGGGTGGTGTCTTAAAGTTGGGTCTAGGACCAATATTTCGAGGCGTTACAAACTTTTGGGGCTGCACAAAGCTATAATACTCTGCCAACATAGTTGTGTAGAGTATAAAAAAATATTTTTAAAAGATCGACGCCTGTGTTGGGAGCTTGAAAAAATATGTTTGAAAGATCCACGCCTGTGTTGGGTGCTTGAAAAACATTTTTAAAAATATTTCTTAATAAATATACGCCTCTTTTAGTCTTTAACAAATTTACGTCTTTCTTTTTTAATAGATATACGCCTCTTACAGCCCTTTAAAAATATTCTTTAATAAATCCACGCCTCAGTTGGCCCTTGAAAAATATTCTTTAATAAATCCACGCCTCAGTTGGCCCTTGAAAAATATTCTTTAATAAATCCATGCCTCTTGTGGAAGTCCTCGAAAATCTATTCTTGTGTAAAATATGAACAAAAATCACATAGTCTATTTTGTCTTGCTAACCATAAGTATTAAAGACAAAAAATAATATTTTTTCTTACTTGCAGACTACTTGCGACATGATAGATGGAAAATATAAACTCGATGTTAATAAAAATGTATTGCACAGATGCAAAGATTAGCAATAGTCCTATTAGAATAATTCAAGTTTTGTTGTTTGTTTTTACGGATTTGTTGTCTATTTTGACTGTACTTTTTGCCATTTCATGTTCAACTTTATTTTTATGAACTTATGTGTTGACATAAGGCAAGTAAATAATAACAAAAGATGACAGTTATTTATCTTTAAGAACTTAAAGCTTTGAAATAAAAAAAAAATTCTCCTCTACTGAAATATAGCAAGAAATGTAGCATACTTAACTGGGTAATAAGTGAATGAAATTAATGTCCTGTCATAAGGATCTTTTCGAAATGGCATAACTGAAACAATTATGTTACAATAGATTCAGTATTAGGAAATTAATTATTATTAGCTTCGTTTACCCTGTAATTTTCTGGTTGTTGTTATAAATAATACATATTCTGCCAGGGAGTGCACTGCCTTGTGTAAATGCCCGGTTAATTACCTGGTATATTAATATAACTAAGAATGTGATAACATCTAATTCAGGTACTTAGGATCACTTTACCTTTTGGTTAAGTAGCTGGGGCTAATTAATTCAAATGTGTGATTGATATGACAATTAGTTAATATAAATATGTACTTATGTACATATATATAGACGAGTAGTGCGAATGTTCATTATTACATACATATGTTTGCAATAATTGAATATTAATAGCATTATTAATTACGTAATTTGTAGGTTAAGAATTAAACATCACGTTCACGGCTGCAGTGTTTCTATAACCTCCCCTCCCCCTCACTTGAAAAAATATTCTTTAATAAATCCACGCCACGTATAGTCTACTTGAGCATGAAAAAATATGATTTAATTAATCCTCGCCTCTTACACATACTTAGCTGGCTTGTGACAGAACTTTCGTTCCATAAGCCGAGCTTAAAAACAATTTCCAGGCGCGTCGGTCTTTTGCCCAGTTTTTCCGGTTTGAAAGATCATATTCGGCAATGTTGTGTTTCACTTGATCCTTCCATTTTATTCGTGGCCTTCCCCTTCTGCGTGAACCATCAACTGGTTCGCTTTCATATGCCTTCTGGGCTGGGGCATTTTCATTCATTCTCACAACATGACCTAGCCAACGTAGCCGCTGCAGCTCGATAGGTCTGACAATGCCGACATCCAAGAATAGCTGGTACAACTCATGGTTCATTCGACGGCGATATTCACCGTCAACGCAGATCGGCCCATAGATCCTTCGGAGAATTTTTCTCTCAAACACTCCAAGAGGTGCCTCATCTGCTTGCGTCAGATCCATATAATAGCACGGGTGGTATCAGCGTCTTGTAGAGTGTGAGTTTGGTCTGGCGTGAGGTGACCTTGCTTTTGAGTTGCTTACTCAGACCATAGTAGCACCTGTTGGCCAACACCATCCTTCTCCGAATTTCAAAACTGATGTCATTCGTTTTATTTATGGCGGTACCAAGGTATGTAAAATCTTTGACTACCTCGAAACTGTAGTTCGGAAGTTCCACAGTTGGTCCGAGTCCACTGGACGTCTTCTTCTTGACATTGAAAAAATATTTTTTAATAAATCCACGCCTCTTATACTTACATAGCTAGATTGTGACAGAACTTTCGTTCCATAAGCCGAGCTTAAAAAAGATTTCCAGGCGCGTCGGTCTTTTGCGCAGTTTTTCCAATTTGAAAGATCATTTTCTACTTGATACCAACAGCTTGGTCTTCTCGCCGTTTACTGCCAGAACCACTTTGGCAGACTCCTTCTCAATTTGTTCAAAGGTGGCTGATACCGCTCTCAATGTTTGACCCATTATGTCGATTTCATCGGCGTAGGCGAGTAACATGTGTTGTTTGGTGTACAGAGTGTCATTTATGTTCACCTTTGCCTTTCGTATGACCTTTTCCAGCAGGATGTTAAAAAGTTCACATGACAAGGTGTTACCTTGTCTGAATCCTCGTTCGGCATTAAAGGGCTCCTTTCCGACTTTAACGGTAGATCTTGTGCCAGTAAAAGTTATCCCGGATATCCGAATTAATTTTGCAGGAATGCTCCTTACCAGCAACTGACCACTTATCTTGAACAGTTCGGCACCTGCTGCTTTATTATTCTTCAGCCGATTGATTGCTATTCTGACCTCATCTTGGCTAGTTGGTATACACTGTATCCATCATCTATTATTGCTTCTGGGGTATCAACTTCACAGCTACTATTTGATACCAGAAGTTTTTCACAATGCTCCTTGCGGATCCTCAGCACGCTGTGTGTATCTGTCACCAGGTTTCCTTCTTCATCTCTACAGGAGGATGTGCCTGCACCAAAGCCTTCGGTTTGGTGTTTTACCCTTTGGTAGTATTTTCGGACTTCATTGTGACTCCTGTACATCTCGATTTGCTCACGCTCACTTTTTTCTTGTTCTTTTTTCTAAAAACACGTTTCAACTCTCTCCTATTCACCCGATAATTCTCCATCACATTACGTGTTGCTACTGTCTGCAGGGTTGCCCTATACGCTGCGTTTTTCACATCTGTAGCATTACGACACTCCTCATCGTACCATGGGTTTCTTGGTGGTGGTTTTTGGTACTCAAGTGTTGCTTTTGCTGCATTTTGTAGGGAGTGGGCAATTCTTTGGCATTGTGCTTCTATACTATTATCGGGACAAGAAGTGCTTTCGTCAATCAGGTGGGTAAGTTGAGCGGAGTAGGCTTCTGCTACCAGTTGTGTTTGTAGCCTTTAGACGTCGAACTTCCGTGTTACATTAGATCGCTGCTACATTAAGACGGGTGCGAACTTTGGCTGCTACAAGGTAGAGGTCCGAATTGATATCTGCTCCTCGGATCGATCGAACGTCTAATACACTGGATGAATGCCTTCCGCCTATCACAAGATGATCAATTTGATTTCTCGTTGGTTGATCAGGAGAAATCCATGTGGCCTTGTGAATATCGAGATGCTTGAATGTGGTGCTGCTAACTACCACGTTTTTTGCTGCCGCGAAGTAAATCAACCCCATCCCGTTGTCGGATGTTTATTCATGAAGGCTAAATTTTCACGGTGGGCCAAAAATATTTTCCCTTCCGATTTTTGCATTAAAATCTCCTAACAGAATTTTAATGTCATGGCCAGGGCAGCGATCATATCGTATTTCTAGGCGCTCGTCTGTTCATCTTTATCATTGGTCGGAGATTTGACTGATGTAGAAGAACTTCGCTTCTTTTATTCTACTGTTGATCATAAATCCACAGCCAAATTCATGTCTCGTTTCATGGCCGCTATAATACAGTGCGTAATCGTCTGCTGTACTTACGCCGGTCCCTTTCCATGGCATTTCCTGTAAGGCAATAATATCGGCTTTGTACTTCTCGAGTACATCCCCCAAGGCGAAAACTGCGCCTAATTTGTACAACGTGCGCACATTCCAAGTGCAGATTCGCAGATCGTGGTCTTTTATACGTTTGCGGGGGGTCGTCAACATCAGTGGGTTTTGGTATTCCGAGTGTGGGCAACTAACCCGACGCCTCAACCCATTTTTTATAGTTCTTATGGGTGAACTCGGGGCACATATTAGCTCACTATTTCATCGGGTGATGGAAATAGCTCCCCAGGTGGCACCACGGGGAGGTAAGTGTCCACAATTGAGATGAAAGAGGGACCAAGATAAGCCTGGGCTTCGCCATGTTAAAGCCAATCAGGGCCGTTGCTTGGTATCTCTCAGCCCCTACGTCACCCCCACGCCTCTAATAGCCCTTGAAAAAATATTCTTTAATAAATCCACGCCTCTTATATTTTTGTATTAGGTCCAAGTATGTTTTGGTCCTTGAAAAAAATATTCTTTAACACATTTACTTTTTACCCTTGAAAAATTATTCTTTAAAAAAATAAAATATTTATTCAGGACAATATAAATATCATTCCCACTAACAAATAGTTTCACATTCATTTCCCTCTCACTTTCCTTTTTA
This sequence comes from Musca vetustissima, assembly GCF_032173495.1. Taxonomy (NCBI): domain Eukaryota; kingdom Metazoa; phylum Arthropoda; class Insecta; order Diptera; family Muscidae; genus Musca; species Musca vetustissima. The sequence continues at coordinate 51,197 of NW_026887769.1, read as the reverse complement.
TTTTTGAAATATGTTACATTTTATAATCTTCAGGTGCTTCAGTTTAAGTTTAACTAATTGTCTGGCATTCATCTTCCCTTAAAAACGGGATGCTATTTTGGGACATATCCTTAGAAAAATGTCAGTCAACAACATGAATGACATTAGTGATGATGTTTTTGTTGTTATGTTTGACCTTACGATACACCTGGTTGACTAGGAATTTATTTTGTGATTCCTTCCCGTTACTACTGTGTTTCATTGCTATTTCAGATTGACCACTTTTTTTCTAGGTCCTTGTTCATTTCAACAGCTGGTTTCCAAATCCTCACACCTAGCAGAATTGTGCTTCCCTTGATGCTGATTTTTTTTTGGTTGGGGAATATTTTTATTTGTCATCATCATATCTCATCCCTATCATTTGCTTATCATACAATTTATTTGTGTCGTTTTTATATTGTAGTAGCTCCCCTCCCCTCCTTCTAAATCTTATACCAGTTTTTGCTGCCTCAGAGTTCTCCCCCGTAAAATTTGGAATGTTTAAATCGTTCGGTTTTGTTTTGTTACTAATTTCAATTCATTTATCTATGTCATATACGTTGTTTGCTCTTCCTTGTCCTCCCATCCCGCCCCTGTTTTTTGCGTTGTTGTTAAATTCAAATTATATTCAGCTGAAAAAAGAACAAATATACACCGGAAAAGGAAGAGACAAAATTTGTCCTTAGTTTTCTTGGTATGTGGGAGAAGGTGTGTGCTAGTGTAGTTATGAATGAATTGAGAATGTTTATATTATCATTTAGAAATTTGTTTCCTATTTACCCTGGTTAAGGCATTTCATTCGTGTGGGTGTGTGTGTGTTTTTTTTGCTTCTCTTTTTGTAGACATTCTCATCATCAGAACCGAACACATACATATATGACAGTGATTATGACTATGTCTATTCCTTTGATGACATGTTTAGCATTTTGTCAATGTCGATGATTATGATGGTGGCCGTAATGATGTTAGAGGGGTGAAGGGGGGGTTATATCAACAAAAAACTTTGTAAACATACGTTTTGGTTTTGCACACATTTGACATGGTGTGGCATGAGATTTATTTTCAGACTGGGTATATTAGGCTAAATATTTTGGGTTAGTATTTAAAAAATTATAGGAAGAATCTTTAAAAAAAAAAAACATTTTCAAGGACCAAAATAAGGCGTGGATTTTTAAAGAATATTTTTCAAGGACCAAAATAAGGCGTGGATTTTTAAAGAATATTTTTTCAAGGACCAAAATAAGGCGTGGATTTATTAAAGAAAATTTCTTCAAGGACCAAAATAAGGCGTGGATTTATTAAAGAAAATTTCTTCAAGGACCAAAATAAGGCGTGGATTTATTAAAGAAAATTTCTTCAAGGACCAAAATAAGGCGTGGATTTATTAAAGAAAATTTCTTCAAGGACCAATATAAGGCGTGGATTTATTAAAGAAAATTTCTTCAAGGACCAATATAAGGCGTGGATTTATTAAAGAAAATTTCTTCAAGGACCAATATAAGGCGTGGATTTATTAAAGAAAATTTCTTCAAGGACCAATATAAGGCGTGGATTTATTAAAGAAAATTTCTTCAAGGATCAATATAAGGCGTGGATTTATTAAAGAAAATTTCTTCAAGGACCAAAATAAGGCGTGGATTTATTAAAGAAAATTTCTTCAAGGACCAAAATAAGGCGTGGATTTATTAAAGAAAATTTCTTCAAGGACCAAAAACTTTTTTTGTTTTTATGAATACATAATATACAAGGTCGTCTCGTTGTCATTCTGCAACCAGATTTCATTTAGAAACTAATTACGAAAATATGTAATATTTGTCATTTTAACATACATAATATTTGTCATTTTAACATACAAATTGTCAAAATTTCCTTTCAAGATTTTCCATTTCAAAAAGTGAACAAACAACCAACAGCAAAGAAAATGTCCTTGGTGCATCATTTTCGTTTTCCGTTTGGCGGCGAGAATCAAATGGAGAATCAAGAAATGATTTCACTTTGCAAAGCTGTGTATTTCAAATCTCCATGGTGATGAGAGCGGGTGTTGGCGCTAATACGTACCTTGCCTTACGGCATTTATCTTTGCTTACAATTTTGTTTAGCTCTGTGGTAGTAGTGCATTTGTTTTTTTGATAACACTCAAGTGGAAAATTACGAAAATCATTGCTAATAATCTTAAAAGGAATAACAACTAAATGATGCTGTTGGTATAAAATGGAATTGATTAAATGGGTATTTAAATGAACAGAGAAATCTGGGGCAGCGATGAGGGAGCCCCAACCATAATAGCGTAATTTTTCAATGGCAAAAATTAGACTCTGTTATGAGTGGGAAAATTTTTTATGTAGACAAAAAACTAGGACCAAGGTTGTAGGTCATTAATCGACAACTAATATTCGTTTAAAAAAAAAAACCATCGTAAAATTATATGACGATCTTAGAGTCCTTACTGGGTATTAAATTTCCAACTAAAATTATAAATGTAAATATAGGTCCACTTTTTCTGGTAGTCCCCATATAAGTGTACACCCCAATTTCGGTATTTTGAGGTTCTTGAGCGTATTTTTCAGCGGAATTGTCTGTAATTTGGTGTTTTTTTTTTTTGTATATGGTAAAAAATCTCCTAGGGGTAGTCCCCGTATAACCCCTTATATATTAAAATAGTTATCTGATTTGTTCCACGTTTTTATTTTGGTTACAAGCCGCTGTTGTAATTATTCCACCAGCGGAGGATATAGAGATAAAAAACTAGAATGTACTATATCGGTCCGCATTTAGCTCTATAATATTGTAATATATATCGTGAAGGAAGGTACTCTGATTCAAAAATATTAGGTTAGAAATAGAGTTATATCGGTCCTCAATTAGGCAATGACAATGTTCATATTGAACCAGGAGCTTGTTGTTCCATATGGTTTACAACAGCGGTAGTCTTTATACACGAGCTGAAGCACGGGAGTCTTTATAGGCGAGTTGTAGCTCACACACGGAGGATCTACAGACATGCAGAAGCGCATGGAGCCCTTAAAGGGCTGGCAGCCTTTATAGACCAGCAGAAGCTCAGGAAGTCTTTACAGACGAGCTGAAACACAGGGAGGATTTATAGACGAGCTGAAGCACAAGGAATCGACCTGAAGGGCAGGGAGTATTTGTAGACGAGCCGAAGTTTAGGGGGTCTTTATGGATGATCTGAAGAGAAGGAAGGGATGATCTGAGAGCTGTAGAGCAGGGAGTGTTTATAGACGATTTGATGTTAAGGGAATACATATAGACAAGCTGCAGGGCATGGAGTCTTCTTTATATACAGTAACTGAAAGGGATGATAGAGCATAGGAACAGGTAGTCTTTATAGACGAGCTTAAGGGCATGTAGTCTTTGTAGATCATATGCAGGGCAGGAAGTCTATCTAGAAGAGCTGAAGGGCATGTATTCTTTATATACAGAAACTGAAGGGCTGATAGAGCTGAGGAACAGGTATTCTTTATAGGGGAACTGAAGTGATGTGAGTTTTTATTGTCGAGTTGCAGGCAGGTAGTCTTTATAGGAAATATGAAGGGCATGGAATAGACCATCTGCATGGTAGGAAGTCTATATAGAAGAGCTGAAGGGCAGGGGGGTGTTTATATACAGAAACGGAAGGGCTGATAGAGCTGAGGAACAGACAGTCTTTATAGATGAACTGAAGAACAGCTGAAGGGCAGATAGTCTTTATAGACAATTTGAAGGACAGGGAGCCTTTATAGACCATATGCAGGGCAGAAATTTAATATAGAAGAGCTGAAGCGCAAGGCGTCTTTATATACAGAAACTAAAGTGGTGATAGAGCTGAGGAATAGGTAGTATTTATAGACCAACTGAAGTGTTGTGAGTCTTTATAGACGAGCTGAAGGACGGGAAGTCTTTATAGACGATCTGAAGGGCATGGGGTATTTATAGAACATCTACAGGGCAGAAAGCGCAAGGGTCTTTATATACAGAAACTGAAGGGCTGATAGAGCTGAAGAACAGGAAGTCTTTGTAGATGAACTGAAGTGTTGGAAGTTTTTATCGACGAACTGAAGGGCAGGTAGTCTTTATATACAGAAACTAAAGGGCTGATGGAGGTGAGGAACAGGTAGCCTTTATAAATCAGAAGGGCAGGGAGACTTTATAGATGATCTTAAGTTCCAGTTAGTCTTTACAGACGAGGTGAAGGGTGGGGAGAAGCTCAGGGACATTTTATAGACAAGCTGTTGTGGTATTGTTAATGTGATTCATCGGTCTCATGTTTGTTATAGCCCCCATATAGCAGTTCCCAACCACATTTATTTGGTAATTTCTAAAACTGTTTCAAAAGAATTGCCTATAAGTTCATATTCTGAGTGCTCCTAAAATATAACCACTTTATGTGAAAGCCTCCATAGAATAGTGTCTTCAATATACGTTTTCTAATGGTCCATGAAAAACCAACAAGGAAAGTAGTAAAGTCGGACCGACTATATGATACCCTTAACAACTTGAGTATATTCAACAGATGAGTCCTAACAGACGTCGCATTTTTAAAGGACCACTAAAATGAAATTGGATCTATCAACATGTCATTCTGCAACCGATACTAAATTTTTCATTTGGTCAGATATAGAAGCGATATCTAAATCTGAACCGATTTCCGGAAACTTAACACACATCATTCTAGACCTAATTCATTACGCTGTGCAAAATTTCGTGCAAATCGAAAGATATATAGGTTCTTTGGTGCACCATTTACATTAAATCGGACGAAAATATATATGGGAGCTATATCTAAATCTGAACCGATTTTCAGGAAACTTAACACACATCATATATATATATATATATAGGGATTTTGGTGCACCATTTACATTAAATCGAACGAAAATATATATGGGAGATATATATAGGAAACTTAACACACATCATTTTAGACCTAATTCATTACGCTGTGCCAATTTTGGTGCAAATCGAGAGATACATAAGGGCTTTGGTGCACCATTTACATTAAATCGGGCGGAAATGTATATTGGAGCTATATCTAAATCTGAACCGATTTTTCCCAATTTCAATAGGGTTCGTCCTTGGGCCAAATAAGTGACCTATACTAAATTTCATCCAAATCGGAGCATAAATGGGACCTGTACTTTGTTCATAAAAATACACGGACGGACGGGCATGCGTAAATCGACTCAGAAAGTGATTCTATACATATTCTCAAAAGGAACCATGTGTCTATCTCGTTTCCTTTTGCCTGTTACAAACATATGCACAAAGACATAATACCCTGTACCACAGTGTGGTGAAGGGTATAAATACTGTTTAAGATTTGAAGTTTTTAAGAATTCAGAAGCCAAAAACATCATTAGGTCGAGTTTTTTTGAGTTATGGCCTGATTATTTTTTGTCGGTGACTTTAATGTTCATGACGAAGAAACTCTATACCAATGTCTGCGGCTATTGCAGGTAATATTTGAGTTCACATGTCCTCGGGAAAATTGAATGAGGAATATTTTTGTCAAATATATTGTCCTTCTATCTCGTGTCCTTGTTCGTGTTTTTGTCTCTATTATTCTAAAAAATGTCCCTTCTAAGGTTTTAAATAGGACCCCAAAGATAAGAAATCTATATTTGCATGTTTCCATCGTTCCTTTCCAATTTTCTCTATTTATCCCCAGCAAACCTCACATCTACGAGGACTATATCTTAGGAAATCGCCGAAAGTGGTGAAGGGCATCATATGATCGGTCCATTTTGACTTTGGTGTTTTCCAAACTTATTTAATTCCACTTAACCTCATAAAATTTGTGCAAATCTATTTTCTGCTGAGTTGACCAAAATATTTTGGCTTTTTCGGAATTTACATTTTAAATATTACCTTTTCATCCTTTCCAATGAAAACGTTTATTTTGCAACTTTGCAATAAATAAACAATTCAAAAATTTGAAATCAAATTCAAATTTGCCGACCACCACCTTAGTCAGTCTAGTCAGATTGTCTGGTTAATGGATTTGAATTGAATTTCCATTTGTGTTGTAATTTTCGAGACTTTGAGATAAAAAAAAAAAAAAACAAACAAAAAAGCAAGCAACCGGTGACGCGTGTAAAAGTTTTATCAACAGCACAAAGAAATAAAAGAAAGGAATCACAGACGAACAGAAATAAAGAAAAAGTAAAATAAACAGCAAAAGTAAAAGATTTGACCCAAATCATGAGCCCAGGCAATACATGAACGTCCAATTGTATATCTACATGGCTGCAATTTCTCACAACCTTCCTGCCTGTCAGTTCGGAAGGCCGGGCTGGTAGAACGAAAGATATTTAAAAAGAAAAGTTTATGTCGTGTCGTTGCTTTTATGTGAACAACATAGTTTTTGAGACATTTGTAAATGTTCTTCTGAGAACTTTTTGTTGTTGTTGGTTTTTTGCTTTTCTTGTTCTTTTTCTTTTTCTTGTTTTTTTTTTTGGAATAAGAACAGCTCATTAACCGGAGGAATAGTGTCTGCAAAGAATAATGTCTTAGAAAATTACAAATTAGACCTTTGTCTGTGTTAAAAGCGATATGTATATGTGTGTTCGTTGTGTGTAGGGTTCCGAAATGTGTCATTGTGAAGTAAAAGCAGAAAACATAAAAAGAAGAAGAAGAAACTGAAGAAACATCTTAAAAAATTATTAAGACGACATTCTCTATGTCTCTGCCCAAAGGTTTTTGTAATAAAAGTTCTACTTATTATCGTTCGTACATTATTTGCCAGGATTTAATGGGCTTATGGGCCTTATAGTCTTATACAAGCCTTTAATGACAATCACATACGTGCACACATACATACTGTAGCGTATATATGTGTATTTATATAAAAGCTATAAAACGTATAAGGTGAACGATGATTACGTTAATAATGTACCCGTAAATTGTTTATGATAATTGTATATTTATTTGATTGTCTGTCCGTCGCTAAGTTTCTCGTTTCTCGGTTCATTTACTTACACATTGTTATCTATTTTACACACCATTACAATTTACAATACAAATGAATGGCTGATGATGTTTTGTTGTGGACAGAATATCGACAGAAATTGAAGATTTTAAATAATTAAATACCCAATGAGGTTAATTGGCTCTAATTAAACGAATTTATCACTACTCAAATATTCGATAAACAGGTGGAACTCAATATAAAAACTAAGTAATAATTTTTATTCAATAAATTGTATATTTATATATACAAAATACCAAATTACATCGAATTCGGTTGATAAACCCTAAAAAGACCCAACATTTAGGGGTACCATTATATGGGGGCTATCCAAAAAATTGGGCCAATGATTATAAATTTTGGCGGGAAGATTTGGTATTTACTTACTTAGATGGCTTGGGACAGAACTTTCGTTCTATAAGCCGAGCTTATAAAATATTTCCAGGCGCGTCGGTCTTTTGCGCAGTTTTTCCAATTTGAACGACCATTTGCGGCAATGTTGTCTTCGACTTGATCTTTCCATCGTATTCTTGACCTTACCCTTCTGCGTGAACCATCAGCTGGTTTGCTTTTATATGCCTTCTGGGCTGGGGCATCTTCATCTATTCTCACAACATGATCTAGCCAACGAAGTCGCCGCAGCTCAATACGTCTAACAATGTCAATGTCCAAAAGCTGCCTCATCTGCTTACGTAAGTACTCATGCTTCAGATCCATCTAACAGCACGGGTAGTATCAGCGTCTTGTAGAGTGTAAGTTTGGTCTGGCGGGAGGTGGCCTTGCTTTTGAGTTGTTTGCTCATACCATATCAGCATCTATTGGCCATCACTATCCTTCTCCGAATTTCAAAACTGATGTCATTCGTTTTGTTTATGGCGTTACCAAGGTATATTCAATCCTTGACTACCTCGAAGCTGTAGTTCTCAAGTTCCACAGTTGGTCCGAGTCTACTGAACGTCTTGCGCGTTGATACCATCAGCTTGGTCTTCTTGCCGTTTACTGCCAGACCAACTTTGGCAGACTCCTTTTCAATTTTTTGAAAGGTGACTGCTACCGCTCTCAGTGTTCAGCCCATTACGTCGATGTCATCGGTGTAGGCCATTTCTGTTCACCTTTGCCTCTCGTATGACCTTTTCCAGCAGGATGTTAAAAAGGTCACACGACAAACTGTCACGTTGTCTGAATCCTCTTTCGGTATTGAAGGGCCCCGAGAGGTTATTTCCGACTTTAATTGCTGATCTTGTGCCAGTTAAAGTTATGCTACATAGCCGTATTAATTTTTCAGGAATGCCAAACGCAGACATGGCTTTATACACCTCTGAACGGATATGGCTGTCGAATGTGGCTTTATAGTCGACGAATAGGTGGAATGTGTCGATGTTTTTTTCGTTTGTTTTTATCCCAAGATTTGGCGCAGAGCGAAAATCTGGTCAATGGTGGATTTGCCAGGTCTGAAGCCGCATTGGTATGGTCCAATAACAGCACGCTGCATAGCACTTTATATGCGATGGGAAGGAGACTTATTCCTCTATAGTCGGCACATATCGTCTTTTTTTTTCTTTTTTTGTGCACGGGACACAGGATGCTTAGGTTCCAATCATTGGACATACTTTCCTCTAGCCAAATTGTAGTAATCAGCTGGTGCATGCTCCTGACCAGCATCTGGCCACCAGTCTTGAATAGTTCGGCTTGTAACCCATCGGCACCTGCTGCATTATTATTCTTCAGACGACTGATTGCTATTCTGACTTCATCTTGGCTAGGTGGTATACATTCTATACCATCATCTATTATTGCTTCTGGGGTATCAACTTCACAGCTACTATTTGATACCAGAAGTTTTTCACAATGCTCCTTGCGGATCCTCAGCACGCTGTCTGTATCTGTAAACAGGATTCCTTCTTTATCTCTACGGGAGGATGTGCCTGCACCAAAGCCTTCCGTTTGGTGTTTTACCCGTTGGTAGAATTTTCGGACTTCATTCTGACTCATGTACATCTAGATTTGCTCACGCTCACGTTTTTCTTGCTCTTTCTTCTTTTTCTGAAAATACGTATTCTGGTATTTAGGTCCCTTACAAAAAATATCCTTTAATAAATTCACGTCTTATTTTGGTCCCTGAAAAAATATCCTTTAAGATTTAGGACCCTTAAAAATATTCTTATTTAAGTCCCTGAAAAAATATTCTTTAATAAATCCATGCCTCAGTTGGCCCTTTGAAAAATATTCTTTAATAAATCAACGCCTCAGTTGGCCCTTGATATGTGAATGAGGATGGAAGATAGAGAAAGGAGGGGGGAAGGAACACGAAGTACATTGTCTAATCTCCAGTGTGTGGGGAGGATTTGGGATTTTGGTACACATTTATCTTTAGTTTTGGCAACTGAAATACGTGTTTGGGAATTCCGGCTCAATAATGTTATTGTGGTTCCGTTAGGGAAAAAGAGCATTGTTTCGTGGTGAAGTGTGGGAATAATATTAAATCCTTAAATGAGCCTAATAAAATAAACAAATTGTATTTAAAAATATTAAATGTGTGATGTGTTTAACATAATCTATATAGACTATATATTTTAAAGAATCTATTTTATCATGGTCCAACAGAGGCGCGTGGATTTATCAAATATTTTTTTCCAATACTGTTAGAGGGGTGGGGCTGGCGTAGGGAATGACAGATACCAAGCAACGGCTCTGATTGGCTTTAACATGGCGAAGTCCAGGCTTATATTGGTCCCTCTTTCATCTAAATTGTGGACACTGACCTCCCCGCGGTGCCACCTGGGGAGCTATTTTCATCACCTGATGAAATAGTGAGCTAATATGTGCCCCGAGTTCACCCATAAGAACTACAAAAATGGGTTGAGGCGTCGGGTTAGTTGCACATTCTCGGAAAACCCAACCTACTATGAAAAAGCAAAGAAAAAGAAAATCAGACCCCCCTAATGTTGACGACGATCTGCGAATCTGCACTTGGAATGTGCAAACGTTGTACAGAACAGGCGCAGTGTTCGCTTTGCCGGATGTACAAGAAGTGCAAAGCCGATATTATTGCCTTACAGCAAATGCGGTGGAAGGGGACAGGCGTAAGTAAAACAGACGATTACGCCCTGTTAACAGGAGAATAAAAAACCTCGTCTTCAGATCCACTCCAATAGATGAGCGAATCGCTATAATCCGTATAAAATCAAAGTTCTTCTACATCAGTTTTATTTGCGCCCATGCTCCGATCGAAGATAAAGATGAACAGACTAAAGACATATTTTACGAGCGCCTAGAAAATGCATATGATCGTTGCCCTGGCCATGACATTAAAATTCTGCTAGGAGATTTTAATGCAAAAATCGGAAGTTCAAATATCTTTGGCCCCATCGCAGGAAAATTCTGCCTCCATGAAGAAACATCAGACAACGGCATGAGGTTAATTGACTTCGTGGCAGCAAAAAAATATGACAGTTAGCAGTACCAGATTCAAGCATCTCGATATACACAAGGCCACTTGGATTGACGGAAGGCATTCATCCAGTGAGAAATCTGTGGTACGATCAGGAGTGTCGTAATGCTACTGATATGATATCGATATGTACAGGAGTCAGAATAAGTCCGAAAATTCTATCAATGGATAAAACACCAAACCGAAGGCTTTGATGCAGGCACATCCTCCTGTATAGATAAAGACGGAAACCTGGTGACAGATACAGACAGCGTGCAGGGGATCTGGAAGGAGCATTTCGAAAAACTTCTGGTATCAAATAGTAGCTGTGAAGTATATACCCCAGAACCAATAACAGATGCCTGTATAGAGTGTACACCACCTGGCCAAGATGAAGTCAGACTAGCAATAAATCGGCTGAAGAATAATAAAGCAGCAGGTGCCGATGGGTTACAAGCCGAACTATTCAAGACTGGTGGTCAGATGCTGGTAAGAAGCATGCACCATCTGATTAGTATAATTTGACTAGAAGAATGCATGCCCATTTATTCGAACCTCAGCATCCTGTGTCCCGTGCACAAAAAACTATAGAGCAATATGTCTCCTTCCCTTCGCATATAAAGTGCTATCCCGTGTGCTGTGTGAACGACTGAAGCCAATGGTCGATGATATTATTGAACCATACCAATGTGGCTTCTGATCTGGCAAATCCACCATTGACCAGATTTTCACTCTGCGCCAAATCCTGGAAAAAAATCCACGAAATACACATCGACACATTCCACCTATTCGTCGACTATAAAGCCGCATTCGACAGCCCTATCCGTTCAGAGGTGTATAAAGTCATGTCTGCGTTTGGCATTCCTGCAATATTAATTCGGCTATGCAGGATAACTTTAACAGACACAAGATCAGCAGTTAAAGTCGGAAAGGACCTTTCGGAGCCCTTTAATGCCGAATGTGGATTCAGACAAGGTGATAGTTTGTCGTGTGATCTTGTGAACAGAAATGACAATCTGTACACAAAACAACACATGTTACACGCCTACGCCGATGACATCGACATAATGGGTCGAACATTGAGAGCGGTAGCAGCCTCCTTTAAATAAATTGAGGAGTCTACCAAAGTGATTCTGACAGTAAACGGCGAGAAGACCAAGCTGATGGTATCCACGCACAAGACGTCCAGTAGACTCGGACCAGCTGTGGAACTTGTGAACTACAGCTTCGAGGTAGTCAAAGATTTTATATACCTTGGTACTGCCATAAATTAAACGAATGATATTAGTTTTGAAATACGGAGAAGGATAGTGATGGTCAACCGATGCTACTATGGTCTGAGCAAACAAATCAAAAACAAGACCTCCAGCCAGACCAAACTCACACTCTACAAGACGCTGATACTACCCTTGCTGTTATATGGATCTGAAGCATGGGTACTTGAGAGAAAAATTCTCCGAAAGATCTATGGACCGATCTGCGTTGACGGTGAATATTGTTAAACGTATTGAGCAGCTACGTTGGCTAGGTCATGTTGTGAGAATGGATGACGATGCCCCAGCCCAGAAGTCATACAAAAACGAACCAGCTGATGGTTAACGCAGAAGGGGAAGGCCACGAATGAGATGGAAAGATCAAGGAGAAGATAACATTGCCGAAAATGATGTTTCAAATTGGAAAAACTTCGCAAAAGACCGACGCGCCTGGAAATTTTTTCTAAGCTCGACTTATGGAACGAAAGTTCTGTCACAAGCCAGCTAAGTAAGTAAGTATAAGAGGCGTGGATTTATTAAATAATATTTTTTCAAAGACCAACACAGGCGTGGATTTATTAAATAATATTTTTTCAAAGACCAACACAGGCGTGGATTTATTAAATAATATTTTTTCAAAGACCAACACAGGCGTGGATTTATTAAATAATATTTTTTCAAAGACCACACACAGGCGTGGATTTTTTAAAGAATATTTTTTCAAAGACCAACTGAGTCGTGGATTTTTTAAAGAATATTTTTTCAAAGACCAACTGAGGCGTGGATTTTTTAAAGAATATTTTTTCAAAGACCAACTGAGGCGTGGATTTTTTAAAGAATATTTTTTCAAAGACCAACTGAGGCGTGGATTTTTTAAAGAATATTTTTTCAAAGACCAACTGAGGCGTGGATTTTTTAAAGAATATTTTTTCAAAGACCAACTGAGGCGTGGATTTTTTAAAGAATATTTTTTCAAAGACCAACTGAGGCGTGGATTTTTTAAAGAATATTTTTTCAAAGACCAACTGAGGCGTGGATTTTTTAAAGAATATTTTTTCAAAGACCAACTGAGGCGTGGATTTTTTAAAGAATATTTTTTCAAAGACCAACTGAGGCGTGGATTTTTTAAAGAATATTTTTTCAAAGACCAACTGAGGCGTGGATTTTTTAAAGAATATTTTTTCAAAGACCAACTGAGGCGTGGATTTTTTAAAGAATATTTTTTCAAAGACCAACTGAGGCGTGGATTTTTTAAAGAATATTTTTTCAAAGACCAACTGAGGCGTGGATTTTTTAAAGAATATTTTTTCAAAGACCAACTGAGGCGTGGATTTTTTAAAGAATATTTTTTCAAAGACCAACTGAGGCGTGGATTTTTTAAATAATATTTTTTCAAAGACCAACTGAGGCGTGGATTTTTTAAAGAATATTTTTTCAAAGACCAACTGAGGCGTGGATTTTTTAAAGAATATTTTTTCAAAGACCACCCATTACCATTTCGAGAAATTAATAACCCTTACCATCAAACCAAAAAAAAGGGATGAAAACCTCTGATAAATACCTGAAATCAGAAATGGCAAATGTGAGTGACCATTTGCACAATATTAATGAAATATCATTCATCTTGACCACATTGACAAAAAATTGAAAGATTTGTTTATGTTTGACCACAAACAGGACCTATGAAAGGGAAAGGTTCCCAACATCAATTTGACATCAATATTAGCATGCTGGCAGCAAATTTATCCCAAAGTAACCGAATCGTAAACCTACTAGAGGGGAGTGGGATATTGCACTTCAATGTCAATCAAAATGGGGTACCATAAATAAAAATGAGGATTATTTTCAATTTCTATGGCTACACCCACCACTACCCTCTTCCGCATCTTGGTCTATTAGTTTAGGTTGATGGGTATCCCAAAAATTCTTATGCCAAAGGTGTTTGCAAAACTGAAAAAAAAACTTTCGATTTCGTGTAAAGTGTTTGACACTTTTTACCATCATAAAAGTTTTGTGGAGAACATTTCTTCTTTCGTTCGGTGTTTGTTGTTGCTGTAGTTGGTTCACCACAAACTTGTTGTAATTTGTCAAATTTTGTGTCAGGTTTGTTTGGACTTTAAGATAAAATGGGTAAAAGAGTTCTATCAACAAAAAAAAAATAGGTCATTGATTTTTAATGACAAAAGTGAGAAATGCTTGAAAAATTGGGTATATAGTAGAGGATAATTTTTTCGTAGTAGGTCTTTTGATTAAATGGGGTCAATTTAAAGATTCATAGGAATTTAAAGTTTTAAGTGTTAAAAGCTTTGTGGTTTATTTAATTAAAATGTATTTGAATGCAATATTTTGTTAATGGAGCTAAATCAAATGAATGCTTACAATGTAGTCAATTTATGGAACTGGGTCTCCGTTTTTACGAGAACTGATAAAAACTAACCACTATTTCCAGTGCTTCGTGAGTTATGAAATGTCAGTATTTGATAGATAAATAGGTTAGTTGTGGTTGCTATAATCGTCGATTAGTACTATTCGAAGCCCACAGCCTTCACATAACGATTCGTCCAATTTTAATACATTTAAGCTTGAGCGAATTTTGCCCACAGCCTTCACATAACGATTCGTCCAATTTTAATACATTTAAGTCACAGTTTTGGACCAATCTTCAGGAAATTTTGTATGTAGGATGGGTCCGGCCCAATTAAGACCCGTATTGTTTTTGGTGAAGATCGATTAATATTTAGGGGATGAAATGGACCAAATACTCAATTTTTTCTCAGTTTTTCTGGTCGCTTATTTAGTAACACCTTATCACACTAGAGGGCGGAAATATGGCGCTGATCGCTTTGAAATTTTCCATGAGGATACAGGTATGGTCAAGGACAACGCCTATAATTTTCGGTAATGATCTGATGATAATATTGAAGTGAACCGAAAACTTAAATGTTGTATTTTTCGAGTCGATCTATAGGCCACAATTGAAAGCCTAACATCACAACACAACCCTCGTTGAAGGGAATCTGGACAAGTAATTAGAAGAGTTGTACTGAATATTAGTAATATTTATTGACTTCTAGTCGGTCAAGAGGGTGCAAATATCGCGAAATGTTGCCCTATCTCAGAACTACACCTCAGAATGTTAGATTTTCGTGTAAGTTGTGTAGGATATCATATGGTCGGCCCCGACCGACTATACTGCTCCGCTCACTGTTTTTTTCGTAAAATTATCCATATAGGTCTAAGTTTTGACACTGCCTTCATTCGGCCTCCATTTTAGTGTTTTACTTTCCTCATTTGGTTGTTATTTGGTATTCCTTCCAGAACATTTTTCATATGAGTAGGTAGAATATGGAGTTCCAATCGAATAAGTGTCATATTATATGTCAGGCAATTCACCACATTTGGTTTGTGTCTATGTTACATACAGGTGGCACCATCTGATGACAATTGGTGGAACTAAAATGTAATGAGACACCATTTCGATCAAATTCCCATATTCTCTCTACAAACTTGGCTATATTAAAATATTTGGTTCTTTGGGTTTCGATAGTTTTAGATATTTAAATGGAAATCCCGCTAATTTAAGTGATGTGAAGGTCTCAAACTCATTTTAAATTTTAAGTGAGATTGTATCAAATTGGTGCCAAATTGCAATTTAGCTGAGGTAATCGAACTTGTCGTAGGTTGAAAACATCTTCTCTGAAAAATTTCGATATTTTATTGTTTTATTTTCGCCATTTTCGAGTTTTTGTCTTATGTGGTTGTAATTTGGCATTCCTTAAAGAAACTTTTCTATATGAGTTGTGAGAATATGGAATTCCGATCGAAGAAGTGCCATATTAACCTTTAATTCTGACAATTCGCCACATTTGGTTCGTGCCTGTGCTGCATAGAGGAGGCGCCATCTCAAGCCAATTTTTGGAACTAAAATGTAATAAGATACCATTTCGATCAAATTCCCATATTCTCCCTACTTACGTAGCTATACATATTACAATATTTGGTTTATTTTGTTTCTCATATAAAGGTCGTGAACATTTTTAGATATATAAATGGAAATCCCACCAAATGCTGTGTTGTGAAGATCTCAACCTAATTTTATATCCTATGTGAGTAGGGAGAATATGGAGTTGCGACAGAATATGTGTCATATTACATATTAATGTTATAAGACACCATTTCGATTAAATTCCCATATTCTTCCTACTGACTAGGCTATATTGTTCAATTTCTGTGGTGTGAAGGTATCAACCTCATTTTTTATTCAATATGAATAGGGATAATATGGAGATTCGATCAAATAGGTGTCATATTTCAATTTAGATAAGAAGATGTTTGATGTAGGTCCATTGTTTGAAGGCTTTAGCCCCGAAGTTGTTTTAATTTATATTCAGATTCCTCTAATATAAATTTGTTGTCTATTGTCTATGCCGTTTATATGATACGCCATCTTATGGTAATTGTATGCACTAAAATGTAATAAGATAACATTTTGATCGCATCTCCATAATCTCCCTACTAGCAATAATTGGGAGACAATTCATAACCTTTGGTGTGTGTCTATGCTAACTACAGGAGGCGACATCTGATCGCAAATATCTGAAATGTTATAAGACTCAATTTTGATCCAATGACTATATTTCAGATTTCTGGGTAATAAAAAAACTTGGTTACAGAAATTACGGCTTAATTTTCGGTACATTAAATTTTCTTGCCCATTTTTCTCAGCAGAGTGTTTGCAATTTGGTATTTTATTTTCCGCAATAAACTGCCTACTTGCAAAAAATTTATCATAGCATATGTTTTATATAAATTACCCGAATTTTTTAAGAAATTGTTATTGCTCATCACATGGGAGAACGTATCACAATTTCAATTTTTTTATTTTTGCATTATATTCCCCGTTCCACTTAATTCTTATAATTAATTCATACTAGCCATTCTTTAATCTCCAAATTGCCATTTCCGCATGGTTTCCTGTACAATTTTTTATATTTCTTATTTATACTTTTCATTTGTTAATTGTATTTATGGTGTTATTTTTTCTAGAATCTATACTTTGATTGATTTCCATTCCCCCCAACAAAATATTGATAATATCAACAATCATTTTTATGCAACGGGAACTATTCTCATTCACATCGAGAATTTGTATGCTATTCCATACAAAATAACAAAAACAATAATGGAACACTGAATGGCATCAGATATCGGAAGGAGACTCATCAATAAGAGCACTTAATAGTATACAGGTTTTTGTTTTTATCTTCCATTGTTTTATTTTTCAATATATTTTAGCTCCTTGCATCCTGCTACATTTATGGTTATGGTGTGTTTGGCGGAGAATTGTTGTTAATGTTTTCTTTGCTTTTTTGATTTGCAAAACATTCTTTAAAACCATTGCGGCTGCTGCAGCTATTTAATTCGTTTTGACGAGTACCACCATGGTGCGGGTGATGCATTGAAATTGAGCTCCTATTAATGGAAATCTAAGTGGAGCACTGCTTGGCATTACTATGAATAATTATTATTTCCTGAATGCGACTACTATTGATTTTAATACTCAATGCTAGGTAGATGGTCTATTTTATTTGTCATTCGGTGGATAACGAGGTGAAATTTTGTGGGAGGCACCACAGAGTATATATATATGGAGGACAATAAAATTAATTGCCGTCCTACCCTCGCAGAAAATTGTCAAAATACAAAATCCATCCTACTTCTCCATAGGGAAAATATTGGGTTTCGGTAAATTTGAATTCAGACTAATTACCTACATTTGGTTCGTGTCTACGCTGCATACATAAGGCGTATGCTATATACAGAAGGCGTCATCTGATTGCTATTGTCTGAACTAAAATGTAATAAAACTTCATTTTGAACCAGTGCCTATATTATCCCTACTGACGTGAATGTACTTTGATTCCCAAAGAGAAAAAGTAACTCCTAGACCAAAATGTTCAATCCAAAGTCATATAAGAAACAAATACAATATAAATTCAAATAAAAATTAAAATTCTCATATAAAGTTTCCGAATGTTAAAAATGTTGGCTATGCAATTGAAATCCCAACATTTTCGGTTTTGTAAAGGTTTCATCCTGATTTTTCAATTGAAGTGAGTAGGGGAAATATGAGGATTCGCTCAAATTGGTGTCACGTTATCTTTTAAAACAGACAAATTAACTGCGTTTGGTTCGCGTCTATGCTCCATTCAGGAGGCGCCATCTCATGGAAATTGTCTGAACTAAATTGTAGTAAAACACTATTTTGATCGAATCCCCATATTCTCTCTACTATCGTGATAATAATTATATTATTGGAGCAGAATATTTTCAATCCAAAGTTCTTGTTTCAACATAAATCTCAAATAACGGCGCACCGCAGTGTTGATGGGTCCTTTTCAAAAATATTCTTTAAAAAATCCACGCCTGTGTTGATGGGTCCTTTTCAAAAATTTCTTCTAAAAAATCCACGCCTTGTTGTGTTGATGGGTCCTTTTCAAAAATATTCTTTAAAAAATCCACGCCTGTGTTGATGGGTCCTTTTCAAAAATATTCTTTAAAAAATCCACGCCTGTGTTGATGGGTCCTTTTCAAAAATATTCTTTAAAAAATCCACGCCTGTGTTGATGGGTCCTTTTCAAAAATATTCTTTAAAAAATCCACGCCTGTGTTGATGGGTCCTTTTCAAAAATATTCTTTAAAAAATCCACGCCTGTGTTGATGGGTCCTTTTCAAAAATATTCTTTAAAAAATCCACGCCTGTGTTGATGGGTCCTTTTCAAAAATATTCTTTAAAAAATCCACGCCTGTGTTGATGGGTCCTTTTCAAAAATATTCTTTAAAAAATCCACGCCTGTGTTGATGGGTCCTTTTCAAAAATATTCTTTAAAAAATCCACGCCTGTGTTGATGGGTCCTTTTCAAAAATATTCTTTAAAAAATCCACGCCTGTGTTGATGGGTCCTTTTCAAAAATATTCTTTAAAAAATCCACGCCTGTGTTGATGGGTCCTTTTCAAAAATATTCTTTAAAAAATCCACGCCTGTGTTGATGGGTCCTTTTCAAAAATATTCTTTAAAAAATCCACGCCTGTGTTGATGGGTCCTTTTCAAAAATATTCTTTAAAAAATCCACGCCTGTGTTGATGGGTCCTTTTCAAAAATATTCTTTAAAAAATCCACGCCTGTGTTGATGGGTCCTTTTCAAAAATATTCTTTAAAAAATCCACGCCTGTGTTGATGGGTCCTTTTCAAAAATATTCTTTAAAAAATCCACGCCTGTGTTGATGGGTCCTTTTCAAAAATATTCTTTAAAAAATCCACGCCTGTGTTGATGGGTCCTTTTCAAAAATATTCTTTAAAAAATCCACGCCTGTGTTGATGGGTCCTTTTCAAAAATATTCTTTAAAAAATCCACGCCTGTGTTGATGGGTCCTTTTCAAAAATATTCTTTAAAAAATCCACGCCTGTGTTGATGGGTCCTTTTCAAAAATATTCTTTAAAAAATCCACGCCTGTGTTGATGGGTCCTTTTCAAAAATATTCTTTAAAAAATCCACGCCTGTGTTGATGGGTCCTTTTCAAAAATATCCACGCCTGTCTTTAAAAAATCCACGCCTGTGTTGATGGGTCCTTTTCAAAAATATTCTTTAAAAAATCCACGCCTGTGTTGATGGGTCCTTTTCAAAAATATTCTTTAAAAAATCCACGCCTGTGTTGATGGGTCCTTTTCAAAAATATTCTTTAAAAAATCCACGCCTGTGTTGATGGGTCCTTTTCAAAAATATTCTTTAAAAAATTCACGCCTGTGTTGGATGCTAGAAAAATATTCTTTAATAAAACCACGCCTGTGCTGGATGCTAGAAAAAATATTCTTTAAAAAATCCACGTCTGTGTTGGATGCTTGAAAAAATATTCAAATCGACCACTTCCATTAATATCATTCTCGCCCACCTTATTTCTCGGATAACACAATTTCCTCATTTTTCCTGATAAAGAAAACTAATAACTTTATAAACATTCTCATTAACATTGGCATCAATAAATATTAGCTGTTCTCTAGCAACATTCCCTTCTCCACTTTATAAAAATTACAAATACAACTTCTACGGATTTCTTAAAATTGCGTTTTACAAAAACTTGGCATCCGTTTTCAAAGGCTTCTAAGTTTGCTTTCATTAACCTTTGCCCATCCAACCCTACTCTCCTATACTTTGGCATTTCACCCAGCTAACTCTGACTCTATTGTAGGTTTTGTTGCTTTAACTTCCGGAAACCTATCCAATGATCCGTTTGTAAGCAAAAAAAACGAAGGGTAACAATTTACGGTTTGTTGTGCCATAAAATGCCGGTGAGTGCCAGCAACAGTTGTTGCAATGTTGTGTTAATATCCGTGTACACCAAAGTCATTTGGTCCTTCGTCACCTCCGTCCGCATCAGGAAAACTTTACTGCCACCACCTACAGTTCAACACCTAGGTTAGGTGAAGCGGAAAACTTTTTCTATCACCACCATCATCAGAACGACGTTGTTCTCGGAGTTGTTGTTGCTGTTATTCCTACTTTGGCTTATTGCCGTTACCATTGCTGCTTGATGTGATTGTTTGTTGTTGGTGGTGGTTGTTGTTCGTTGATTGCTCACAACAACTGTCGCTACACTTGATGCATTTATGCTGTTGTTCGGCTGACTGGCATTGACATGTTGATTATTGCTGTTGTTAGTTGTTGGCTGCTGTTCAATGTTTGACGGGTTTGACAGAATAGCAACATAAACTGCCACATGGCTTGTAATTGTGGTTAGCGTATTACTACCGCTACTGTTGGCTTTTTTATTTTGAGTTGTTATAGGTATGTTTTTTTGAGATATCGATGGGGATTTTCTTGACTTCGATGCCACTTTTTTTGAAATGTAAATTAGTATATTTTGATTGAAATTTGATATATTTGGTAGTCCCTGAAAAAATATTCTTTTAAAAATCCAAGCCTTTGGTAGTCCCTGAAAAAATATTCTTTTAAAAATCCAAGCCCTTTGGTAGTCCCTGAAAAAATATTCTTTTAAAAATCCAAGCCTTTGGTAGTCCCTGAAAAAATATTCTTTTAAAAATCCACGCCTTTGGTAGTCCCTGAAAAAATATTCTTTTAAAAATCCACGCCTTTGGTAGTCCCTGAAAAAATATTCTTTTAAAAATCCAAGCCTTTGGTAGTCCCTGAAAAAATATTCTTTTAAAAATCCAAGCCTTTGGTAGTCCCTGAAAAAATATTCTTTTAAAAATCCAAGCCTTTGGTAGTCCCTGAAAAAATATTCTTTTAAAAATCCACGCCTTTGGTAGTCCCTGAAAAAATATTCTTTTAAAAATCCACGCCTTTGGTAGTCCCTGAAAAAATATTCTTTTAAAAATCCACCTTTGCCTTTTCTTTTAAAAATCCACGGTAGTCCCTGAAAAAATATTCTTTTAAAAATCCACGCCTTTGGTAGTCCCTGAAAAAATATTCTTTTAAAAATCCACGCCTTTGGTAGTCCCTGAAAAAATATTCTTTTAAAAATCCACGCCTTTGGTAGTCCCTGAAAAAATATTCTTTTAAAAATCCACGCCTTTGGTAGTCCCTGAAAAAATATTCTTTTAAAAATCCACGCCTTTGGTAGTCCCTGAAAAAATATTCTTTTAAAAATCCACGCCTTTGGTAGTCCCTGAAAAAATATTCTTTTAAAAATCCACGCCTTTGGTAGTCCCTGAAAAAATATTCTTTTAAAAATCCACGCCTTTGGTAGTCCCTGAAAAAATATTCTTTTAAAAATCCACGCCTTTGGTAGTCCCTGAAAAAATATTCTTTTAAAAATCCACGCCTTTGGTAGTCCCTGAAAAAATATTCTTTTAAAAATCCACGCCTTTGGTAGTCCCTGAAAAAATATTCTTTTAAAAATCCACGCCTTTGGTAGTCCCTGAAAAAATATTCTTTTAAAAATCCACGCCTTTGGTAGTCCCTGAAAAAATATTCTTTTAAAAATCCACGCCTTTGGTAGTCCCTGAAAAAATATTCTTTTAAAAATCCACGCCTTTGGTAGTCCCTGAAAAAATATTCTTTTAAAAATCCACGCCTTTGGTAGTCCCTGAAAAAATATTCTTTTAAAAATCCACGCCTTTGGTAGTCCCTGAAAAAATATTCTTTTAAAAATCCACGCCTTTGGTAGTCCCTGAAAAAATATTCTTTTAAAAATCCACGCCTTTGGTAGTCCCTGAAAAAATATTCTTTTAAAAATCCACGCCTTTGGTAGTCCCTGAAAAAATATTCTTTTAAAAATCCACGCCTTTGGTAGTCCCTGAAAAAATATTCTTTTAAAAATCCACGCCTTTGGTAGTCCCTGAAAAAATATTCTTTTAAAAATCCACGCCTTTGGTAGTCCCTGAAAAAATATTCTTTTAAAAATCCACGCCTTTGGTAGTCCCTGAAAAAATATTCTTTTAAAAATCCACGCCTTTGGTAGTCCCTGAAAAAATATTCTTTTAAAAATCCACGCCTTTGGTAGTCCCTGAAAAAATATTCTTTTAAAAATCCACGCCTTTGGTAGTCCCTGAAAAAATATTCTTTTAAAAATCCACGCCTTTGGTAGTCCCTGAAAAAATATTCTTTTAAAAATCCACGCCTTTGGTAGTCCCTGAAAAAATATTCTTTTAAAAATCCACGCCTTTGGTAGTCCCTGAAAAAATATTCTTTTAAAAATCCACGCCTTTGGTAGTCCCTGAAAAAATATTCTTTTAAAAATCCACGCCTTTGGTAGTCCCTGAAAAAATATTCTTTTAAAAATCCACGCCTTTGGTAGTCCCTGAAAAAATATTCTTTTAAAAATCCACGCCTTTGGTAGTCCCTGAAAAAATATTCTTTTAAAAATCCACGCCTTTGGTAGTCCCTGAAAAAATATTCTTTTAAAAATCCACGCCTTTGGTAGTCCCTGAAAAAATATTCTTTTAAAAATCCACGCCTTTGGTAGTCCCTGAAAAAATATTCTTTTAAAAATCCACGCCTTTGGTTTGGTAGTCCCTGAAAAAATATTCTTTTAAAAATCCACGCCTTTGGTAGTCCCTGAAAAAATATTCTTTTAAAAATCCACGCCTTTGGTAGTCCCTGAAAAAATATTCTTTTAAAAATCCACGCCTTTGGTAGTCCCTGAAAAAATATTCTTTTAAAAATCCACGCCTTTGGTAGTCCCTGAAAAAATATTCTTTTAAAAATCCACGCCTTTGGTAGTCCCTGAAAAAATATTCTTTTAAAAATCCACGCCTTTGGTAGTCCCTGAAAAAATATTCTTTTAAAAATCCACGCCTTTGGTAGTCCCTGAAAAAATATTCTTTTAAAAATCCACGCCTTTGGTAGTCCCTGAAAAAATATTCTTTTAAAAATCCACGCCTTTGGTAGTCCCTGAAAAAATATTCTTTTAAAAATCCACGCCTTTGGTAGTCCCTGAAAAAATATTCTTTTAAAAATCCACGCCTTTGGTAGTCCCTGAAAAAATATTCTTTTAAAAATCCACGCCTTTGGTAGTCCCTGAAAAAATATTCTTTTAAAAATCCACGCCTTTGGTAGTCCCTGAAAAAATATTCTTTTAAAAATCCACGCCTTTGGTAGTCCTGAAAAAATATTCTTTTAAAAATCTTTTGGTAGTCCCTGAAAAAATATTCTTTTAAAAATCCACGCCTTTGGTAGTCCCTGAAAAAATATTCTTTTAAAAATCCACGCCTTTGGTAGTCCCTGAAAAAATATTCTTTTAAAAATCCACGCCTTTGGTAGTCCCTGAAAAAATATTCTTTTAAAAATCCACGCCTTTGGTAGTCCCTGTTCACAAAAAATCCAAAATATATTATTCTTCAAATAACAATGGAGACATCGTTTCGTTTCATTTCAAACTCCCTGGAAATTTGTTGACCTAAACTATCCTCCCAAAAAAATGCATCCTATTTATTTTCGCTAGAAAGCAAACAAATTCATGTTCGTTATGGGATTTGTTTTACTTTATATTTGAAAATGGAAAAAAAACGAGAAAAAATAAAACTCCATATAAAACTTCGATGCCATTTACCCTTACTTAAATTGACATTTCTGTTTGTTGCTCGCGGCCCAGTAATAATAAACTATTTTTATGGGGCACAAAATAGAGAGTGAGGAAAAAACAGACAAAGAACCGCACACGAAAAAAGCACAAAAGATGTCATGACACAATACCAGGGTGGCCAGAGGTTTTTTTTTTGCTGGCGTGCTACTCTCGTCTCGCAAGTGCAGTTCCAAAAGTAGTAAAACTTTATTTTGACAGCATCAACATCAGGCCAAAATACAGCTGCAACAACAGCAACAAAACGTATGGTCCTGTACCAAAGGACACAACATAATAAAAAAAGTATATAGACTACAACAAATGTCTGTTGTTGTTTTTGTTTTGCATTTTTTTGGTGGACTGGAATAATGTTGTTGTTGTTGCTGTTGATGCAACAAACTTTGAATTGTTTAAATTTGCAAACGACAAAGAAATTAACATGCAACGAACCGAAGATAAATTGCAACCGCAGTAACAACAGAAGAAACAACAGCAGCAGCAACAACAACAAAAAACGGAAGCTCCACACCAAAATGTAATCCAAACAAAATCGCTATCGTGAGGGTATACCACTGCTGTTGTTGTTGCTGCTGCTGTGGTCCAACCTTAGGGAGATAAAGTAGTGCAAAAGGTTAGATACAAAACAATGGAAGAGAACGAAAAATGAGATAAAAAAAATACGCGAACGTTAAAAATACTTAATGGGCTTAAAAGGGGATTAATATAATGTTTTACGTTGTTAATTGTCAACTGTGATGGTGCAGCGAAAACGTAAAAAATTTGGGGAGGAGTATTTACGGGTTTTTCTGTGAATGAGGTACGAATAAAATTCAAATGAACAAATAAAAAAACATTACAACTAAAAATAATTGAAATAAATCTGTTGTGTTATATGAAAAGTATAAAAATCGTAAGTATGGCCGGTTTTCCCACAATATTCAAATAATTTTTCAGGACCTACCACCAGACGTGGATTTTTTAAATCTTTTTTTTTACCTATATATAGCGTGGGGTAGCATAGGGGATGATAGATACCAAGCAACGGCTCTGATTGGTTTTAACATGGCGAAGCCGAGGCTAATATTAGTCCCTCTTTCATCTCAGTTGTGGACACTGACCTCCCCGCGGTGCCATCTGGGGAGCTATTTTCATCATCCGATGACTAACTAGTATGTGCTGCGAGTTCACCCATAAGAACTGTAAAAAAAATTGGTTGAGTTGCCCACTCTCGGAAAATTAAACCTACTATGAAAAAGCAATGAAAAATAAAACCAAACCCCCTAATGTTGACGACCCCCGCAAACGAATAAATGACCACGATCTGCGAATCTGCACTTGGAATGTTCGCACAGTTGTACAGAACAGGCGCAATGTTCGCTGTGGCGGATGTACTCAAGAAGTACACAGCCGATATTATTGCCTTACAGGAAATGCGATGGAAAGGGACTGGCGTAAGAAAATCAGACTATTACGCACTGTATTATAGCTGCCATGAAACGAGGCATGAAATTGGCTGCGGATTTATGGTTAACAGGAGAATAAAATACCTCGTCTCCAACTTCACTCCAGTAGATGAGCGAATTGTTATAATCCGTGTAATAGAGAAGTTATTCTATATCAGTCTCATTTGCGCCCATGCTCTGACCGAAGATAAAGATGAGCAGACCAATGACATATTTTATGAGCGCCTAGAAACAGCATATGATCGCTGCCCTAGCCATGACATTAAAATTCTGCTGGGAGATTTTAATGCAAAAATCGTAAGGGAAACTATCTTTGGCCCCACCGTCGGAAAATTCCGCCTCCATAAAGAAACATCAGACAACGGCATGAGGTTGATTGACTTCGCGGCAGCAAAAAACATGGTAGTTAGCAGCACCAGATTCAAGCATCTCGATATACACAGGGCCACCTGAATTTCTCCTGATCAAGCAACGAGAAATCAAATCGATCATGTTGTGATAGATGAAAGGCATTCATCCAGTGTTATAGACGTCCAATCAATCCGGGGAGTGAATATCAATTCGGACCATTACCTTGTGGCAGCCAAGTTACGCACCCGTTTTAAAGTTGCAGCAAAGTTGCGACCTAATGTAACACGGAAATTTGACGTCGAAAAGCTACAAACACAACAGTAGCAGAAGCCTACTCCGCTCAACTTACCCAACTGCTTGACAAAAGCACCCGATAATAATATAGAAGCACAATGACAAAGAATTGCCCACTACCTACAAACTGCAGCAAAAGCAACACTTGGGTACCAAAGACCACCATCAAGAAATGCATGGTAAGATCTGGAGTGTCGTAATGCTACTGATATAAAAAACGCAGCGTATAGGGCAACCCTGACACCAATAATAATGCGATGGAGACCTATCTAGCCAAGATGAAAAGGAGAGAGGAAAATCGGCTGAAGAATAATAAAGCAGCAGGTGCCGATGGATTACCAGCCGAACTATTCAGATGCTGGTCAGGAGCATGCACCAGCTGATTACTACAATTTGGCCGTGCACAAAAAGTATACAGGGCGATATGTGCCAACTATTGAGGGTCTCCTTCCCATCGAGTATAAAGTGCTATCCAGTACTGAGTGAACGACTGAAGCCAATGGTCAATGACATTATTGGACCATACCAATGCGGCTTCAGACCTGGCAAATCTACCATTGACCAGATTTTCACTCTGCGCCAAATACTGGAAAAATCCACGAAAAACACATCGACACATTCCACCTATTCGTCGACTATAAAGCTGCATTCGACAGCCCTATCCGTTCAGAGGTGTATAAAGCCATGTCTGCGTTTGGCATTCCTGCAAAATTAATTCGGCTATGCAGGATAACTTTAACAGGCACAAGATCAGAAGTTAAAGTCGGAACGGACCTCTCGGAGCCCCGTAATACCGAACGAGGATTCAAACAAGGTGATAGTTTGTCGTGTGATCTTTTTAACATCCTGCTGGTAAAGGTCATACGAGAGTCAAAAATGAACAGAAATGGCACTCTGTACACCAAACAACACATGTTACTCACCTACGCCGATGACATCGACATAATGGGTCGAACATTGAGAGCGGTAAAAGCCAACTTTGAACAAATTGAGAAGGAGTCTGCCAAAGTGGGTCTGGCAGTAAACGGCGAGAAGACCATGCTGATGGTATCAACGCGCAAGACGTCCAGTAGACTCGAATCAACTGTGGAACTTGAGAACTACAGGTAGTCAAAGAAAAACAAAGCGAATGACATAAGTTTTGAAATTCGGAAAAGGATAGTGATGGCCAATAGATGCTACTATGGTCTGAGCAAACAACTCAAAAGCAAGGCCACCTCGCGCCAGACCAAACTCACACTCTACAAGACGCTGATACTACCCGTGCTGTTATATGGATCTGAAGCGTGGGTACTTGCGCAAGCAGATGAAGCAGCTCTTTATGTTTGAGAGAAAAATTCTCCGAAATATCTATGGGCCGATCTGCGTTGACGGTGAATATCGCCGTCGAATGAACCATGAGTTGTACCGGCTATTCTCAGACATCGACATTGTAAGACGCATTGAGCTGCAGCGACTACGTTGGCTAGGTCATGTTGTGAGATTGGATGAAGTTGCCCCAGCAGAGAAGGCATATAAAAGTGAACCAGCTGATGGTTCACGCAGAAGGGGAAGGCCACGAATACGATGGAAAGATCAAGACGAAGACAACATTGCCAAAAATGGTCTTTTAAATTGGAAAAACTGTGCAAATGACCGACGCGCCTGGAAATCTTTTCTAAGCTCGGCTTATGGAACGAAAGTTCTGTCACAAGCCAGCTAAGTAAGTATGTGGCGTAGTTTTTTTAAATAAAATTTTCTACAGTCATAAAACGCATGGATTTTTTAAATATTTTTTTCCACACATCTCTATATAGATACTATGTTTTTTAATGAATTCTATTTTTATATAAAGTGAATAAATTAATTGTTTGATTAGAAATAAAAATCATATAATTGCCGATTATAAAAAACGTGGTTAAGTATTTTAATTCCATTTGAAAGAATTCGTTCACAACTGAATAAACAAATAATTCAAAACACTTATCAGTCAGTCAATCAATGATAATTTAAAACGGAAATAATTAATGAAAAATTCATTGCCGCAAATCAATGAATAAGAAAAAATAGGCCATAATGGATCATTGTGACTAAATAGATACAACTTTTTTATTAAATAATATTGTTTTAATATTAAGCTTACACTGGCGTACAAAATTGTGAAATAATGGACTCAACAATTTATTGAAGAATCATTTCTCTGGAAATTTTTTCAAGGGCCATCTCAGGCGTGGTATTTATGAAAGATATTTTTTTCAAGGATAATAAATTTATTAAAGAAAATTTTTTCAAGCACCATATTAGGCGTGGATTTATTAAAGAATATTTTTTCAAGGACCACTTCAGGCGTGGATTTATTAAAGAATATTTTTTCAATGACCATCACAGGCGTGGATTTATTAAAGAATATTTTTTCAATGACCATCACAGGCGTGGATTTATTAAAGAATATTTTTTCAATGACCATCACAGGCGTGGATTTATTAAAGAATATTTTTTCAAGGACCATATCAGGCGTGGATTTATTAAAGAATATTTTTTCAAGGACCATATCAGGCGTGGATTTATTAAAGAATATTTTTTCAAGGACCATATCAGGCGTGGATTTAGTAAAGAATATTTTTTCAAGGACCATATCAGGCGTGGATTTATTAAAGAATATTTTTTCAAGGACCATATCAGGCGTGGATTTATTAAAGAATATTTTTTCAAGGACCATATCAGGCGTGGATTTATTAAAGAATATTTTTTCAAGGACCATATCAGGCGTGGATTTATTAAAGAATATTTTTTCAAGGACCATATCAGGCGTGGATTTATTAAAGAATATTTTTTCAGGACCTATATCAGGCGTGGATTTATTAAAGAATATTTTTTCAGGACCTATATCAGGCGTGGATTTATTAAAGAATATTTTTTCAAGGACCATATCAGGCGTGGATTTATTAAAGAATATTTTTTCAAGGACCATATCAGGCGTGGATTTATTAAAGAATATTTTTTCAAGGACCATATCAGGCGTGGATTTATTAAAGAATATTTTTTCAAGGACCATATCAGGCGTGGATTTATTAAAGAATATTTTTTCAAGGACCATATCAGGCGTGGATTTATTAAAGAATATTTTTTCAAGGACCATATCAGGCGTGGATTTGAGGCGTGTATTTATTAAAGAATATTTTTTCAAGGACCATATCAGGCGTTAATTTATTGAAGGCGTGTATTTATTAAAGAATATTTTTTCAAGGACCATATCAGGCGTGTATTTATTAAAGAATATTTTTTAAAGAATATTTTTTGATTTTTTAAAGAATATTTTTATAGGGACCATAATAAGGAGTGGATTTTTCAAAATAATATTTTTTCATTAACCCTAACAAGGCTTGGATTTTTTAATGATTATTTTTTCATAAAAAATATATTTTATTCCATCGTTTTTCTTTTTTGCTGCTGCTAATAAAAAATTATTGCATGATTATGTGGTTTTGTGTAACGTAACATTTATTTAATCAATTAAAAAATATTGCAATTGACATTAAATATATCATTTTATATAATGATGAATAAAATTATGAACACACATAAGTGCTGAAAGAAAAACAATTTAGTTTTGAATTGTATGCGGTTTCATTTCTGTTCTATTTTTCGTATTTTTATTGAACAAATACAAATTATGCAAACAGAAATGGAATGGAACAAATAATAAAAAACCAGAGCAGAACAAGGATAATTTATCACGCAAAAAGTTTGAGACAAAACGTCCTTGTAATATTAATACAAAATGATAACAAAAATTTTCTATTTTATATAATGAATGTTGAAGCACTTAATAAATAACGTTTCGTATGCAATTCACTCACAGATGGTCAGTCAGCCAGTCAGTCAGCAGGACATTAACAGTGGTTGTTATGGTTTTAATTGATTCGCAGTTTTTTTTGTCATGTTGCAATATTTGTTTTTTTTTTGTAATGAATAATATAAAATTAAATAAAGTAATTAATTTATACAAATATTTATGTAAAACTAGTTTTTTAGACAATTGCCTATAATATAATGATTTAATGGAATGTTTTAACGGAAGAGTTATATTTTGTGGGACTTTACATAGTCAAGTAAATAATTAAATTCTTTAAGGCGTGTATTTATTAAAGAATATTTTTTCAAGGCCTAGAAGAGGCGTGGATTTATTAAAGAATATTTTTTCAACGACTATAAGAGGCGTGGATTTATTAAAGAATATTTTTTCAAGGCCTAGAAGAGGCGTGGATTTATTAAAGAATATTTTTTCAAGGCCTAGAAGAGGCGTGGATTTATTAAAGAATATTTTTTCAAGGCCTAGAAGAGGCGTGGATTTATTAAAGAATATTTTTTCAAGGACCATATCAGGCGTGGATTTATTAAAGAATATTTTTTCAAGGACCATATCAGGCGTGGATTTATTAAAGAATATTTTTTCAAGGACCATATCAGGCGTGGATTTATTAAAGAATATTTTTTCAAGGCCTAGAAGAGGCGTGGATTTATTAAAGAATATTTTTTCAAGGCCTAGAAGAGGCGTGGATTTATTAAAGAATATTTTTTCAAGGACCATATCAGGCGTGGATTTATTAAAGAATATTTTTTCAAGGCCTAGAAGAGGCGTGGATTTATTAAAGAATAATTTTTCAAGGCCTAGAAGAGGCGTGGATTTATTAAAGAATAGTTTTTCAAGGCCTAGAAGAGGCGTGGATTTATTAAAGAATAGTTTTTCAAGGCCTAGAAGAGGCGTGGATTTATTAAAGAATATTTTTTCAAGGCCTAGAAGAGGCGTGGATTTATTAAAGAATATTTTTTCAAGGCCTAGAAGAGGCGTGGATTTATTAAAACGAATATTTTTTCAAGGCCTCCATGAGGCGTGGATTTATTAAAGAATATTTTTTCAAGGCCTAGAAGAGGCGTGGATTTATAAAAGAATATTTTTTCAATGGCCTAGAAGAGGCGTGGATTTATTAAAGAATATTTTTTCAAGGCCTAGAAGAGGCGTGGATTTATTAAAGAATATTTTTTCAAGGCTTAGAAGAGGCGTGGAGTTATTAATGGATATTTTTTCAAGGCCTAGAAGAGGCGTGGATTTATTAAAGAATATTTTTTCAAGGCCTAGAAGAGGCGTGGATTTATTAAAGAATATTTTTTCAAGGCTTAGAAGAGGCGTGGATTTATTAAAGAATATTTTTTCAAGGCCTAGAAGAGGCGTGGATTTTTAAGAAAGAAATTGCTATCCACAAATATTTCATCTCCTTATCTTTTGTCCGAAATGACTCAAAAGGATCTTTGTCGCTCAAGTGTAATTATTTTCTTCCAACTTCGTCTTTCTATCTGAAACACCAAACATATAAGAGCTTTTTCTTTTCTTTCGTTTCCTCCAATTTGGCGAAGGAAAATCAAATCGTTTTGGGCCTCTTATTAACTAATTACCAATTACCTAGAGAACACCTCCATCAATTTCCTTCTTACAATACCTGACCTGGCATACATATTCAAATATTGTGCCACAATCATTACCACTGTCGTTTTTACGATAATAATTTCGGTATGACTTAAGGACATTGGCGAAAACTTTCTTCTTTTCTGATTGTGTGTGTGTGTTTTTTTTTGCTCGACAATTCGTTCATTTTCATTATGCATGTCAGAGTAGTAGAAGTTTGAGAAATTTTTTAAGTGTCTGTCGGAATGAATGATTGAACGAATGCAAAAACTAGTTGACAGTTTCCTGTAGACTATCATTTGTGATAGTGGCGATGGTGGTGTCGGTGGTCGGTTTTTTTGTTGGTCCTTTCAAGGATGGCTTTTAATGGAAAAAATGTTGAATTCGCAGAATAAGTGCAGGTAAAAGTGTGTGCGACAACACAAATTGGAACAATGAGTGGAAGGTGTGAGTGGAAGGTGTGTTTTTGTACGATGGCAATGGGAGTGGTCAAGATTAAAGTTTGAGTTTTCTCGTTTCGGTATTCTTAATAAATTAATATTTGTCCAACAATTGTGATTATTTTTGAAGTGATTTTAATGAGAAATAATATTCATTGATAGAAGACTTAAAGTGGTTAAACAATATTTTTTACAAAATCCATGCTTAATAAGAATTAATAAGTGTGTACAAAAATCCTCCTGTGGCGTAGGAGATGATAGATGCCAAACAACGGCTCTGATTGGCTTTAACATGGCGAAGTCCAGGCTTATATTGGTCCCTCTTTCATCTCAATTGTGGACACTGACCTCCACGCGGTGCCACCTGGGTTAGCTATTTTCATCACGCGATGAAATAGTACGCTAATATGTGCTGCGAGTTCACCCATAAGAACTATGAAAAAATGGGTTGAGGCGTCGGGTTAGTTGCCGACTCTCGGAAAACCCAACCTACTATGAAAAAGCAAAGAAAATGAAAACAAAACCCCCTAATGATGACCACCCCCGCAAACGTATAAAGGACCACGATCTGCGAATCTGCACTTGGAATGTGCGCACGTTGTACAGAACAGGAGCAGTTCTCGCTTTGGCGGATGTACTCAAGAAGTACACAGCCGTTATTATTGCCTTACAGGAAATGCGATTGAAAAGGACAGGCGTAAGTATATCAGACGATTACGCACTGTATTATAGCTGCCATGAAACGAGACATGAATTTGGCTGCGGATTTATGGTTAACAGGAGAATAAAAGACCTCGTCCTCAGATTCACTCCAGTAGATGAGCGAATTGCTATAAACCGTATAATAGCGAAGTTCTTCTACATCAGTCTTGTTTGCGCCCATGCTCCGACCAAAGATAAAGATGAACAGACCAAAGACATATTTTACGAGCGCATAGAAACATCGTATGATCGTTGCCCTGGCCATGACAGTAAAATTCTGCTAGGAGATTTTAATGCAAAAATCGGAAGGGAAAATATCTTTGGCCCCAACGTCGGAAAATTCAGCCTCCATGAAGAAACATCCGACAACGGCATGAGGTTGATTGACTTCGCGGCAACAAAAAACATGGTAGTTAGCAGCACCAGATTCAAGCATCTCGATATTCACAAGGCCACCTGGATTACTCACCTGGATCCAGCAACGAGAAATCAAATTGACAATGTTGTGAAGGCATTCATCCAGTGTTCTAGACGTCCGATCGATCCGGGGACCGAATATAGATTCGGACCATTACCTTGTAGAAGCCAAGGTTCGCACTCGACTTAAAGTTGCAGTAAAGGTGCGATCTAACACAATAGGTAGCTGAGGTCTACTCCGCTCAACTTACCCACATGCTTGACGAAAGCACTTCTTGTCCCGATAATAGTATAGAAGCACAATGGAAAAGAATTGCCCACTCCCTACATACTACAGCAAAAGCAACACTTGTGTACCAAAGACCACCACCAAGAAACCCATGGTACGATCAGGAAAAACGGAGTATAGAGCAACACTAAATGTGATGGAGAATTCTCGGGAGAAAAGTAGAGAGGAGAAACGTGTTTTCAAAAAAGGAGAAATAATAAGAAAAAAGTGAGCGTGAGTAAATCGAAATGTACAGAAGTCCGAATGAAGTCCGAAAATTCTACCAACGGGTAAAACACCAAACCGAAGGTTTTGGTGCAGGCACATCCTCCTGTAGAGATGAAGAAGGGAACCTGGTGACATATACAGACAGCGTGTTGAGGATCTGGAAGGAACATTTTAAAAACTTCTGGTATAAAATAGTAGCGGTGAAGATAGATGACGGTATAGAGTGTATACCACCTAGCCAAGATGAGGTCGTAAAAGCAATTAATCAGCTCAAGAACAATAAAGCAGCAGAAGCATACGGTTCACCAGCCGAACTGCTCTAGACTGGTGGTATGATGCTGGTCAGGAGCATGTACCAGCTAATTAGTACAATTTGGCTAGAGGAATGCATGCCAAATGATTGGAACCTCAGCATCCTGTGTCCCGTGCACAAAAAGGGAGACAAGACGATATGTACCAACTATAGAGAAATTTGCCTTTTTCCCATCGCATATAAAGTGCAATCCAGTGTGCTGTGTGAAGGATTGAAGCCAATGGTCATTGACATTATTGGACCATACCAATGCGGCTTAAGGCCTGGAAAATAAACCATTGACCAGATTTTCACTCTGCGCCAAATCCTGGAAAAGACCCACAAAAACACTTCGACACATTTCACCTATTTGTCGATAAAGGTGACACTTTGTCGTGTGACCTTTTTGACATCCTACTGGAAAAGGTCATACTAGAGGCAACGGTGAACAGAAATGGCACTCTGTACACCAAACAACGCCTATGCCGATGACATCGACATAATGGGTCGAACATTGCGAGCGGTAACAGCCACCTTTGACCAAATTGAGAAGGAGTCTACAAAAGTGGGTCTGGCAGTAAGACCAAGTATAAACGCGCAAGACGTCCAGTAGACTTGGACCAACTGTGGAACTTGGAAACCACAGCTTTGAGGTAGTTAAAGATTTTATATACCTTGGTACCGCCATTAATGAAACGAATGACATCAGTTTTGATATTAGGAGAAGTTTTGTGATGGCCAACAGATGGTCTAAGTAAGCAGTTTAGAAACAAAGCCTCCTCCCGCCAGACCAAGCTCACACTTTACAAAACGCTGTACACCAAACTGTTATTTGGATCACATGTTACTTTCGCCAGCAGATGACAGCTCGATGTTTGTAATTCTCCGAAAAAAAAATTATTCTCTGCGTCGAACGAGCTTCACAATTTATAAGGACACATCGACATATCCAGTCGTATTGAGCTGCAGCGACTACGCTGGTTAGGCCATGTTGTGCGAAACGGCGAGAAGACCATGATAATGGTATCAACGCACAAGACGTTCCCGTAGAAGGGGAAGGCCAACTTTGGAACTTGAAAACCACATCTTGGAACGTGGGCTTTCGAATTGGAGGAGATGCGCGCAAGACCGACGCCCTTGGAAATCTTTTTTACCCGTCACCACTCTGTGGTACAGCCATAAATAAAACTTTGTGCATATGTTTGTGAAAATATGCATAGAAGGATTGTGATTTATGCATGCCAACAGATGCTGTATGTTAAATTGTAAACAAAGTACAGTTTATAAACCGAATTGGATGAAATTTGGCATAGGTCACTAATTTGGCCAAGCTCACACTTTGAAATTGGGAAACGCTGATACTATAGCTCCGTGCTGTTATTTGGATATAAAGCATGGGCACTTTGCACAGCGTTATGAATTAGCAGATGAGTGCAGCTCTTGGGGTGTTTGATATAGAAATATATTCTCCGAAAGATCTGTACCGTCCCTATATATCTTCCGATTTGCACGAAATTTGGCACAGCGTAATGAATGAAGTATAGAATGATATGTGTTGAATTTATACACGGACATTTGGATATAGTCCCATATATATTTTCGTCGATTTTATAAATGAGTCTTTATATGCTTCGATTTGCACAAAATTTGGCTTGGCGTATAAATTGTGCGAATGATGAGTGGTATGTTTCGGGAAAATTCTTCATATAGCTCAATATATGCATATAAAAGCCTAATTGAGGTTAGGTTGGAGAAAGAGGGAACATAGACATACAGTTGTTAAGACCATAGTAGAAAACAACATCTTGGAACGTAGTCTTTCGAATTTTTTTCGAATTCTTTTTTAAGCTCGGTATATGGAACATCCGTTCTTTAAAAAGCCATCTAAGTAAGTAAGTGTACAAAAAATTCGGTGCCCAAAGGGTTAATATCTCCATCAACAAAAATTAGTGTACATACTCTTATAATTTCCATTTGATAGCAATTGTGTAATTTTC
Source organism: Musca vetustissima (assembly GCF_032173495.1). Classification (NCBI taxonomy): domain Eukaryota; kingdom Metazoa; phylum Arthropoda; class Insecta; order Diptera; family Muscidae; genus Musca; species Musca vetustissima. Next base: position 15,556 of record NW_026887769.1, on the reverse strand, counting down.
TAAGCATACATGTGTTCTTTGTGAAAATATCTAGTATATCCTTCTTATCTATTCTCTCTCTCTTTCTTTCGCTGTTCATTGATGGTATTCACAAATTGTATGCAAATAGTTGGAAGCGATATTAATTCATACCTATCACCATAATCACTATCGCCATTCATTTAAACATGCAAATCACTTGCATTCAATTAAACGTTTGCCATATCTGTTTATCGAGGTTTGAATATCAATGGCATTCATGCACAATTACACACACACGCGTGCACACACACACACCGATATACGATGTATGCTTTTAATTTCAGATTTCCTGTGTGAATTCACATTTAACAAAGACGAAGTAGAAGAGGAGCATCTCAGCGTATTGTAGGCATTGCCACCTAAATGAAGACAAATCAGCAGCAGGCAGCAGCAGGCAGCAGCAGGAGCAGCGGTATTTCAATATTTCTATTGCCAAAGGTATTATCTTTTGGGTAAATAGAAATTCATTCGTAATAGAGTTGCTAATTTATTTATTGTTTAGTGAAGAGTGGTTGTATTATTTGAAATGAGTTCTAAGGGTGTTCTTCTCTCTTGAATACAATACTCAAACATAATAAGAGGTACTACAATATTCATCGCATCGCATGTATGGTTATTAACATATACATAGGTATCATCATTAGAATCCTTTCATCAGAATCATCATCACCATTAATTGTGATTACAAATTTCAAAATGGTAGTTATGTCACGTACAATTGTAGATACACATATTTGTCTTTTGTGTCGAACATTTCGTTTGTATTTGTTGTTGCCAGGAAGTTTATATATTTATAATTTACACTCACACACACAGACATATATTTAAGCAAGGATTTTATTTGTTGACATTAATCATTACAAAATCATGTAAAATAAACACAATTAAAAGAATGTTAGAGTTAATAATATTTTGGAAATATTTGTATAATTTCGACTTACATATTTGACTCGTTCGTCTAGAGAGAAGGTGGAGAGAAAAAAAGGGGGAAATTTTAATATATATTAAAGAGAAAATAAAAATAATAATTAACACATATATGTATGTACAAAAAAAATTACTAAAAACCAAAAAATCGGACGGGGCCGGCTATATGATACCCTTCACCACTATGGGTATATTAAAAAGGACTATTATAATAAAATTGGATGACATAAAATATGTGATACTTAAATGTGAATCGACCTAGATCTATCCATAAACATATCATTCCTTTGTTACAACGTGACAAAAGTATTTAAATCGACTTCAAGCTAATATCAATAGGTCATCCGTTGGGTTATGTCTGTACTTCTAGAAAACGCAACTACGTTATTCTATGCTCAATTTTGTACTAAATCTCAACTGATTTTCACGAAACTTGGCAGACATCATTCCAGGCTCACTTCAGTACGTTATGCCAAATTTCGTGGAAATCGAAAGATATATAGGGATTTTGGTGCACCATTTACAAGAAATCGGACGAAACTATATATGGGAGCTATATCTAAATCTGGACCGATTTTCTCGAAACTTGGCAGACATCATTCCAGGCTCAATTCCGTACGTTATACCAAATTTCGTGCAAATCCAAAGATATATAGGGACATTGGTGCACCAATTACATGAAATCGGACGAAACTATATATGGGAGCTATATCTAATCTGGGCCGATTTTCAGAAAATTTAACACACATTATTCTAGACCTAATTCATTACGCTATGCCAAATTTCGTGCAAATCGAAAGATTTATAGGGACTTTGGTGCACCATTTACATAAAATCGGACGAAACTATATATGGAATCTATATATAAATCTGAACCGATTTTCTCGAAAATTGGCAGACATCATTCCAGGCTCAATTCAGTACGTTATACCGAATTATGTGCAAATCCAAATATATATAGGGACTTTGGTGCACCATTTACATGAAATCGGACGAAACTATATATGTGAGCTATATCTAAATCTGAACGGATTTTTCCCAATTTCAATAGGGTTCGTTCTTGGGCCAAATAAATGAGCTTTGCCAAATTTTATCCAATTCGAAGCAAAAATCAACAGACGGACATACATAAATCGACTCAGAAAGAGATTCTATGCATATTCTCAAAAGGAACCATGGGTCGATATCGATTCTCTTTGCCAGTTACAAACATATGCACCAAGGCATAATAACCTGTACCACAGTGTGGTGAAGGGTATAAAAATTAAATTAATAATTAAAGCAGTAATTAAAGCATATGATACCCTACACAACTTCCACGAAAATCTAACTTTCTGTTGTTCTATATTTTGCGTCAGATGCACCCTCTTGGACCACTAGAGGTCCACAAATATTACTAATATTCAGTACAACCCTTCTAATTACTTGTCCAGATTCCATTCTCCGTGGGTTGTGTTGTGATATTCAGCTTTCAATAAACACAAAAAATAAATTTTGCATTGTCCTTCACCATACGTGGATCCTGATGGAAAAGTTCAAAGCGATCAGTGCTATATTGTCGCCCTCTAGTGTGGTAATGGGTTACTAAACCCATTACAACGGAGCGGAGCAGTATCATCATCTAAACCGATCATCATCTAAACAGCCGCTCTAAGTATTTGGTCAGATCCCCTTCACCTTGTAAAATATGTGATGTTCTGCATATAATAATTGCCTGACAAAATTAAAGTTTTCTGTTCATTGCATCCACTGAATGAAATCTCGACTTCACAGAAAACTATAGCATCGTCCATGACCATAATTGACCATAATCGGAACTTCATGTACATTTTAAAAGCGATCAGCGCGACATTTACGTCCTCTAATAGAGTAATAGTAATACAATGCATATAGTCACCTTTACCTTATTGCGTATAACTCCTACATCAGAGTACATACAGCCATATAATTGGTATCAATATGAAGGTTAAGAACTCCTCTTGGTTATACCATCAACTTCTCGCGTATATGTCCTTCAGGAGCAAGTATATACGCTCCAGAATAAAAATGTTGTATTTTTTCACACAAAAGTCAGGGTCCATTTGACCCGCTAAATATTGACCGATCTTTATCAAAACAGGCACGTTTATTCTTTGTCCCGATCCCCTTCTCCGTGTAATATTTCACGATGTTCGGACCACAACTGCGGCCTCTGGAGCGACCAGAAAAACCGACAAAAATTAAGTATTTGGTCCATTTCATCCCCTAAATATTAACCGATCTTTTCCAAAAACAATAGGGGTCTTCATTGGGCCGAAACCATCCTACATGCAAAATTTCGTGAAGATTGGTACATAACTGTGTCCTGTATCGTGTTTACAAATTATATTGGACAGACGGACGGACGAACGGACGGTCACACATATCTAGATCGACGCAGCTAGTCGAGATATGACGATCGGTATACTTAACGGTGGGTCTAGGACCAATATTTCGAGGCATTACAAACTCTTGGGGCTGCACAAAGCTATAATACCCTGATAACATAGTTGTGTAGGGTATAAACATCGTTGTGGCTAAAACTTTTATACCCTCCACCCTTAGTTGGACATTCAGAATACATATCGTTTTTTAAAGGAATACAAACTACCAAATTATATTCAATTCCGATGAAGAATGTGCTCAACATCCCCTAATTACCGAACATTGGGGGTACCGTTATATTGCGGCTATACCATACGTGGATCCATATATCCCATTTGCAATATGTATATATTGCGATATATCCCTTAAAATACTACCAATGCCTGTGCACATTTTCAGAGCTCTATCTTAATTATTGCGATCCTTATCATCTCTATCTTTATAACCTTCACCACACTGTGGTACAGGGTATTATGTCTTTGTGCATATGTTTGTAACAGGCAAAAGGAAACGAGAAAGACACATGGTTCCTTTTGAGAGTCGCATTTATGATCCGATTTACAGGTCGCATTTATGATCCGATTTGGATGAAATTTGGCATAGGTCACTTATTTGGCCCAAGGACGAACCCTATTGAAATTGGGGAAAATTAGTTCAGATTTAGATATAGCCCCCATATCTAATTTCGTCCGATATAATGTAAAAGGTCCCTATATATCTTTTGATTTGCACGAAATTTGGAAATTTGTGTGTTAAGTTTCCTGAAAATCGGTCAAAATTTACATAAAGCTCCCATATATATTTTCGTCCGATTTAAGGTAAATAGTGCACCAAAGTCGATTTGCACGAAATTGTGCATAGCGTACTGAATTAAGCCTAGAACGATATGTGTTAAATTTCGTGAAAATCGGTTCAGATTTGGATATAGCTCCCATATATATTTTCGTCCGATTCAATGTAAATGGTCCACCAAAGTCCCTATATATCTTTCGATTTGCACGAAATTTGGTACAGCGTAATGAATTAGGTATAGAATAATGTGTGTTAAGTTTCCTGAAAATCGGTTGAGATTTAGATATAGCTCCCATATATATTTTCGCCCGCTTTAAGGTAAATGGAGTACCAAAGTCCCTAAGTATCTATCAATTTGCACGAAATGTGGCATAGCGTACTGAATTAGGTGTAGAATGATGTGTGTTAAGTTTCCTGAAAATCGGACCAGATTTAGATATAGCTCCCATATATATTTTCGTCCGATTTAAGGTAAATGGTGCGTCAAAGTCCTTATTTATCCTTCGATTTGCACGAATAGCATACTGAATTAGGTCTAGAATGATGTGTGTTAAGTTTCTTGAAAATCGGTCCATTTTTAGATATAACATACATAAATATTTTAGTCCGACTTAATGTAAATGGTGTACCAATGTCCCTAAAATATCTTTCGATTTGCACGAAATTTTGGTACAGCGTAATGAATTAGGTATATAATGATGTGTGTTAAGTTTCCTGAAAATCGGACCAGAATTAGATATAGCTCCCATATATATTTTCGTCCGATTTAATGTAAACGGTCCCTATATATATTTTGATTTGCACGAAATTTGGCACAGCGTAATGAATTAGGTCTAGAATGATGTGTGTTAAGTTTCGCGAAATTCGGTTCAGATTTGGATATAGCTCCCATATATATTTTCGTCCGATGTAAGGTAAATGGTTCACCAAAGTCCCTATATATCTTGCGATTTGCACGAAATTTGGCTCAGCGTACTGAATAAAGTCTAGAATGATATGTGTTAAATTTCCTGAAAAGTGGTCCAGATTTAGATATAGCTCCCATATATATTTTCGTCCGATTTAAGGTAAATGGTGTACCAAAGTCCCTAAAATATCTTTCGATTTGAACGGAATTTGGCACAGCGTACTGAATTAGGTGTAGAACGATATGTGTTAAGTTGCCTGAAAATCAGTCCAAATGTACATATAGCTCTTTGCTATAAATCGATTTACACAAATTTGATTAATATGTTTTTTTAATACAACATGAGGTCTATTATAGCAGACAATTGTGCATCATTAACTCGAAAATCAGGTTTTTTGAGTTATGCCTCTCTAGCAGCAAATGAGCAATATACCCAAATTGATAAAGGGTAACATATAGTCGGCCTAGTCCGACTTTTTGGCTTTCCTTACTGGTTTTACTTGTTCTAGAGACACTCTGGCACTTTATCAAAAATTTCCTTTCCATCAGTCAAACATTGAAACAGTAGCGCATCATTATGGCATCGAACAAATATATGGGAGCTATATTTAAACCTTATCCGATTTTCAGCAATTCCAATAGGGTTCATGGGTCAACCCATTTGGCTTTGCAACCTGTACATTGTTTACCATAATATATGGAAAAACAGAAGGGCATTTTTACAGATATGATATGTGTCTAACTTAATTCCTTTTTAAGCATGTTACAAAGACATACACCCTGTAGTGGGGTAGAGACTATAAAAATACTTCAAAAGTTACCGTAACTTTTAACTACGGCATTTAATTAATTATATCATAGCACATTCACATGTAGACGGAATTGGTGTCAAAAAGTCATTTTCTTTGCCGCACATATGTCAGAAACTTAAAAGTCTTGGCTTAAGGAAAAACTATTTAGACACGACGCATTCCATTTTCAATTAACAACTTTGTGTGTTTGTTGTTGTTGCAAACTTCATCGTAACGGTAGTTATTTTAGATAGCAACCTACAATGTCATGCCGCGTATTTCAGGGTGCACTTCAAAAACACTTAAATATGTTTACATTTATAATGACATCTTTTTTTGGGGAGGGGGCACAAGGGACCTCCCAAACTTTGGCCCTCTGTAAGAGAGTAGTTTGACATAAGATAAACTTTATTTAATTTTTTTTCTCTCGCAACATAAGTCACAATATTTCTCTTCAAAGTTTATAAAATATGAACATTGTGGAAAAAATGGTACCATTCGCTTATTTTCCCATAAGAAATGTTTATTACAGCGTTAATTCTCATATTCTCATTTATGGGGGGTTTTTGGTAGCTCATTACAAAAAGTTACGATGACACTTCTTTGACAGACCTTTATCGCGGGTAAGTATGGCGGGTGGCGGTGGCAGCAGCAGTAGTAGTTGTAGTAACTCTGAAATTAATAAACTTGTGCGTATGCAGCGTGTCCTTTTATTTCGAAAAATGAAAATGCGACACAAAAAACGTCGGAGATATGAGAGTGGCATGTGACAACATGTTACAGCCAGCCACTGATGTAATCTAATTATGTGCGTACACACACATACGTGCATATGTATGTGTTTACATTTATGTACTCAATGTTGAAGAGTGTCTTCTACAGCAAAACTTTACATGTTGAGTAATAGTTAGTTTTTTTTTTTGCACTTCATATGGGAATTTAGAGTAAAGAACATTGGAACAACAACAACAAGGACAACATCGTGTTGGGATCACAAAAAATGATGCATCAATTAACCCAGTTTTACTTAGAAAGGAAACTTTGCCGATGTTAATTTATGATGACAATGGCACTATGTTCACATCAACAAGAGTTATAAAATTGTTCATTTTTTATGTTAAAAAAATTTAAAGGCTTCTTTTGACAGCTGTACAAAGGAGATTTTAGTTTAGCAGAGTATGCAGAGTTTGTTGTTAATCATACGGTAAAATATTCAAAAAAAGTATATGCCTAATAAAATTTTCTTTAAATATTACACCCTTTGAGATCCACACCTTCTTATACCTATTTAAAACATTGTCTTCCTTGAAAAATATTCTTTAAAGAATCCTTTGAAAATCCACGCCTTATTTTGGTCCCCGAAAAAATATTCTTTAAAGAATCCTATAAAAAATCCACGCATTATTTTGGCCCTTGAAAAAATATTCTTTAAAGAATCCTATAAACAACTTCGCCTTATTTTGGCCCTTGAAAAAGTATTGCTAACAAAATATTCCTTAAAGAAATCCTTAAAAAATCCACACCATATATTACTTACTTAGCTGGCTTGTGACAGAACTTTCGTTCTATAAGCCGAACTTATAAAAGATTGTGATCTTTTGCGCAATTTTTCCAATTTGAAAGACCATTTTCGGCAATGTTGTTTTCGACTTGGTCTTTCCTTCGTCTTCGTGGCCTTCCCCTTCAACGTATACCATCAGCTGGTTGGCTTTTATATGCCTTCTGGGCTGGGGCATCTTCACAACAAGACCTAGCCAACGTAGTCGCTTCAGCTCAATACGTCTAACAATATCGATGTCCGAGAATAGCATGTACAACTCATGGTTCATTCGACGTCGATATTCACCCTCAACGCAGATCGGCCCATAGATATTTCGGAGATTTTTTCTCTCAAACAAAGAGCTGCCTCATCTGCTTGCGTAAGTACCCATGCTTCAGATCCATATAACAGCTCGGGTAGTATCAGCGTCTTGTAAAGTGTGAATTTGGTCTGGCGGGAGGTGGCCTTGCTTTTGATTTGTTTGCTATTACTATCCTTCTCCGAATTTCAAAACTGGATATCATTCGTACCAAGGTATATAAAATCATTAACTACCTCGAAGCTGTAGTTCTCAAGTTCCACAGTTGGTCCGAGTCTACTGGATGTCTTACGCGTTGATACCATCAGTTTGGTCTTCTCGCCGTTTACTGTCAGACCCACTTTGGCAGACTCCTTCTCAATTTTTTCAAAGGTGGCTGTTACCGCTCTCAATGTTCGAACCATTATGTCGATGTCATCGGCGTAGGCGAGTAACTTGTGCTGTTTCGTGTACAGAGCGTCATTTCTGTTCACTTTTGCCGCCCGCTTGACCTTTTCCAGCAGTTTGTTAAAAAGGTCACACGACACACTGTCACCTTGTCTGAATCCTCGTTCGGTATTACTGTGCTCCGAGAGGTCCTTTCCGGCTTTAACTGCTGATCTTGTGCCAGTTAAAGTTATCCTGCATAGCCGTATTAATTTTGCAGGAATGCCAAACGCAGACATGACTTTAAACACATCTGAACGGATAGGGCTGTCGAATGCGGCTTTATAGTCGACAAATAGGTGGTATGTGTCGATGTGTTTTTCGTGGGTCTTTTCCAGGATTTGGCGCAGAGGGAAAATCTGGTCAATGGTGGATTTGCCAGGTCTGAAGCCGCATTGGTATGGTCCGATGATGTCATTGACCATTGGCTTCAATCGTTCACACAGCACACTGGATAGCACTTTATATGCGATGGGAAGGAGACTTATTCCTCTATAGTTGGCACATATCGTCTTGTCTCATTTTTTGTGCACGGGACACAGCATACTGAGGTTCCAATCATTGGACATGCATTCATCTAGCCAAATTGTACTAATCAGCTGGTGAATGCTCCTTACCAGCATCTGACCACCAGTATTGAATAGTTCGGCTTGTAACCCATCGGAACCAGCTGCTTTATTATTCTTCAGCCGATTGATTGCTATTCTGATCTCATCTTGGCTAGGTGGTATACAACTCTATACCATGTTTTCTTATTGGTTCTGTGGTATCTTCTTCACCGTCACTTTTTGATACCAGAAGCTTTGCAAAATGCTCCATCCAGATCCTCAAGGAAACATGGTGACAGATACAGACATTGTATCTGTCACCAGGTTTCCTTCTTCCTATCTACAGGAGGGTGTGCCTGCGCCGAAACTCCTGATCGTACCATGAGTTTCTTGATGGGGCAAGAAGTGATTTCGTCAAGCAGGTGGGTAAGTTGAGCGGAGTAGGCCTCTGCTACCTGTTGTGTGTGCAGCTTTTCGACGTCGAGCTTCCGTGTTAGATCGCACCTTTATTGCTACATTAAGACGGGTGCGAACCTTGGCTGCCACAAGTTAATGGTCCGAATCGATATTCGCTCCTCGTATCGATCGAACGTCTAAAACACTGGACGAATGCCGTCCGCCTATCACAACATGATCACTTTGATTTCTCGTTGCTGGATCCAGGTGAGTAATCCAAGTGGCCTTGTGTGCTGCTAACTACCATGTTTTTTGCTGCCGCGAAGTCAATCAATCTCATGCCGTTGTTGGATGTTTCTTCGTGGAGGCAGAATTTTCGGACGGTGGGACCGAAGATATTTTTCCTTCCGATTTTTGCATTATAATCTCCAAGCTGAATTTTAATGTCATGGCCAGGGCAACGGTCATATGCTGCTTCTAGGCGCTCGTAAAATATGTTTTTGGTCTGTTCATCTTTTTCTTCCGTCGGAGCATGAGCGCAAATAAGAACAAGTGAAAAAGCGTTAAGTTCGGCCGGGCCGAATTTTTGATACCCTCCACCATAGATATACAAAAAGGTAGTTGAAATGAAAATTAAGGGAAAATACCAAAAAGTGGACCTATACCGACATTTCTACAACGCGATTATGTAAACCATAATGTGAACCATGTTCCACAAAATAATGATTTCATCCAACCTGTGCCTATCTTATTATTCTTCCAAACTTAGTTCAGGTTCGAAAATGTGGACTATTGGTCCACTCCCTCTGATACCTCCCACAAAGGTGCTAGGCCTAAATACGGGTTATAGTTCATGTATAGTTCATTATCGAACCTTACGTTCTAGCTTTATCTCGATATCCTCCGCAGGTTAAATGATTACGACAGACTCTTAGAACCAAACCCAAAACGCGGATCAAATTAGATAACTATTTTAATATAAAAAAGGGGGTTATATGGGGACTACCCCAAAAAGGGGGCGAATATAAATAATTTTTGGTAGGGAGATTTGTTACCATATACGAATACAAAATACCAAATTGCAGCGAATTCGGTCGAAAAACGCGCTCAAGAACCCCAAAATACCGAATATTGGGGGTACCCTTATATGGGGGCTACCCGAAAAAATGGACCTATATTCATAATTTTTTGTGGAGATATTTGGTACCTATTAAGAACTCAAAGTACTAAATTACATCCAATTCGGTGGAAATATACGACCAAAACCCCCAAAATACTGAAAATTAGGAGGTACCCTTATATGGGGGCTACCAGAAAAAGTGGACCTATTTTTTTTGTGGAGACATTTAGTACCCAATAAGAACACAATGTACCAAATTTCAGCGAATTCGGTTGAAAAACGCGCTCAAGAACCCCAAAATACCGAAAATTGGGGGGTACCCTGATCAAGAATATAAATACTTTATAGGGTCGGAAATGAATATTTCGATGTGTTGCAAACGGAATGACAAAATTAATATACCCTCCATACTATGGTGGAGGGTATAATAAAAATAACTTTGCTTTTATACGGATTATAGCAATTATTTCTTCTTTTCTTTTATTCTCCTCTTAACCATAAATCCGCAGCCAAACTAAGGTCTCGTTTCATGGCAGCAATAATACAGGGCATAATCATTTGATTTACTTACGCCAGTCCCTTTCATCGCATTTCCTGTAAGTCAATAATATCTTCTTTGTACTTCTTGAGTACATCCGCCAAAGCGAACACTGCGCCTGTTCTGTACAACGTGCGCACATTCCAAGTCAACAATGCTGACTCAACATTAGGTGGGTTCTGTTTTCTTTTTCTTTGCTTTTTCATAGTACGTTCGGTTTTCCGAATGTGGGCAACTAACCCGACGCCTCAACCCATTTTTTTATAGTTCTTATGGGTGAACTCGCAGCACATATTAGCTCACTATTTCATCGGGTGAAGAAAATAGCTAACCCAGGTGGCACCGCGTGGAGGTCAGTGTCCACAATTGAGATGAAAGAGGGATCGAGATAAGCCTGGGCTTTGCCATGTCAAAGCCAATCAGAGCCGTTGCTTGGTATCAGTCTAAAATCCATGCCTTATTTTGTTCTCTGAACAAATACTCATTACAAAAAATCTACGCCTAGTTTGAATCCCTGAAAAATATCCTTAAAAATCCACGCCTTCTTTGAATCCCTGAAAAATATCCTTAAAAATCCACGCCTTCTTTGAATGCCTGAAAAAAACATATTCTTTAAAAAATCCAAGCCTTCTTTGAATGCCTGAAAAAATATTCTTAAAAAATCCACGCCTTGTAATGGTCCATGAAAACATATTTTTGTAGAAGTCCTGGCAAGATATCAAAAATTTCCACTTCTTAGCGAATCTGTGTCAACATAAAAAATCAACGCAATTCCACGAAAATAAAAAAAAAAAAAACAATTTTATTGATTGAATGCTACTCAAATTCGAAACTTAGTTGATTATCTATTTTTAAATACAATGTTATAACTTTTGACAAAAGAAAAAATTACACACACAGACACACACCAACACAAAAAGTCCAAATGGCATAAAGTTAACAACAACGAAAACCTATTATCCTGACAAAAAATATAGTAGCTTTCTCCTGTTTATATTGAGCTTATTAAGCGGATTGTGTTGGTGTTGTTGCTGTGTAAAAAAGCGAATTCAAAATAACTTTGTTGCGACAAACTTGTTGACATTTCTCAAAAAAAAAAAAAACAAAAAAACAAATTTATGGCCAACAACATCAACCTCCGAATACGGGTAATGAACATATCGCCAGTGCCAGTTTACTTGCGTTTATACTTAAATCCATTATAAATTATTGACTCTTAAGACGACAACAATGAGGACGACGGCGGAGGAGGTGAAGAAATTCTTACGAAAATTTAGTATCCGTGAAATTGAATTGCTTCTGTAAGGAAGCGATGAAAGCTATGGCAAACACTTCGTGATCTGCGCTAAGTAAATAGTAAACTTAAGAAAAATGCGAATTAAAGCAAATAACCAACGACAACGGGGACGAGGCGGAGGTGAAGAACTAGGACGATAACGTCCCAACAATGTTCATCATAATCGACAAAATGAAATTTCTTAATTAGATTGCCATGAATTATGAGCCTTGCGGAAGTTTATTAAGAAAATATAAAAGTCAACATTGGTTTTAAATGTAATGGGCGTAAACAAAAAAAAAAAAAAAAAAATTAAAATAAAAAAAAAAATAAATTAAATTTGTTGTTACGTTTTTCATTGGCTATTTCTATTTTTGGAATAATAAAAAAAAAATAAATTTAATAGGAATTTTTATGTGAAGAATTTTTTCAAAGGACTATGAGGGTAAGTTATTAAATAAAATATACTCTCAATAGGTGAGGTTTATTAAAAAAATCAAAAGGACGTAGTTTATTATTTTTTAAAAAAATATTTTTTAGGGAAACATGACATTTTATTTTCTTATTTAAGGGGACCCCCATTCTCGGTTTAAAAAAATTTTGATTTAATTCGAATCTACTCTAATTCTAGAGTGTCTCTACAAAATTTCAAGTGAAAATCTCAATAACTCTTGAAGATATATCCGATTTATTGTGTCAGCATCAAGTGACGGCAAGTGATTCTCAAACTTCAAATTTTAACACGTTTCTCTGGGAGTATATTGCTCTCTTATGATCTAGGCTAAAGCCAATCGGTGAAGATCTTCCTTAATTATACCCTACACAACTATGTTGTCAGGGTATTATAGCTTTGTGCAGCCCCAAAAGTTTGTAACGCCGCGAAATATTGGTCCTAGACCCACCTTTAAATATACCGATCGTCATATCTCGACTAGCTGAGTCGAGCTAGACATGTGTGTCCGTCCGTCCGTCCGTCTGTCCATTATAATTTGTAAACACGATACAGGCCACAGTTATGGACCAATCTTCACGAAATTTTGCATGTAGGATGGGTTCTGGCCAATGAAGACCCCTATTGTTTTTGGAAAAAATCGGTTAATATTTAGGGGATGAAATGGACCCAAAACATTATTTTTGTCGGTTTTTCTGGTCGCTCCAGAGGCCGCAGTTATGGTCCGAATATCGTGAAATTTTGCATGGAGAAGAGGATCGGGCCAAAGAATAAGCATGCCTGTTTTGATAACGGTGGGTCAATATTTAGCGGGTCAAATGGATCCTGACTTTTGTGTGAAAAATGACAAAATTTGTATTCTGTAGAGTTTATATTTACCCCTGAAGGACATAGACCCGAGAAGTTGATATTATATCCAAGAAGAGTGGTTGACCTTTAAATTAATACCAATTATATTGTTGTATGTGCTGGGATGTGGCACCACTTTGGATATACACAAAAGCTCCTCCAGAAGATAGAATAAATGTATCATCTTTGGATATACACAAAAGGTACATGAAATCGGACATTTGTATAAACTCAAAACAAAATTATGTATAAAAGCTATATGTAAATCTCGCTTTAAAAAAAGGATGACTTGAATATCTGGCTTTGCCGACTATATTATAAACTACAACATTAAACACGGAATAATTGGTTTCCTTTCTTTTATGAAAGTACTTAGCTCCACCGCCACGTCAAGGCTTATTCCTTGGAGGAGTAAAACAGTCGAATAATAAAACACTACTAAAGTAGCGGCCATTCAACATGTTTCAGTTGTTAATATAGCCATCATGTAATGATGGTGGAAATAACATATTTAATATATCTTCATTGTCTGACTAAATTTTTAACAGGTGTTAAGAATTGGAGACAAAAAAATGGAATAATTAGTTTCCCTTCTAGTTTGAAAGTACTTAGCTCCACCGCCACGTCAAGGCTTATTCCAAGGAGGAGTAAACAGTCGAATGATATAAAGCTACTACGCAGAATAGCTTATCCTTCGACATGTTTTGGTTTTATTTTTACTTGTAATATAATTGCAAGAAAAACAATCAATTCAAGCAAATAGGATTGTCTTAAAACTGTTAACATAAGTTAGCAATTTAAAACACTTTTGATATGTATTCATTTTGATATACAAATAATATATCAAATGTACAATTGCATTTTATTTCTTGCTAAAATCATGTATTATAAACTAAGAATTTGTTACAGGTTTATTTAATATGTGAATACATATCACGTCATGGCATTTACTTAACTAAAAATTAATACAATAAGAGAAAATATTACAATTCAATTGGATATGTTAACACATATCGTGTCATGGTAACTATGTACAGTTTCGTATGTTATAGCATTTATTATGCTATCGTCAATATTACTGAAACACCAATCAATTTGTGTTAAACCTTTCGTTGTTGGTGTATTCAGAATAGAAAGAAGGTTGTTATTGTTTAGGAGTATTTCAGTTTCCGATTTTGTTCGTTGTCGGCATATATTGAAATCTCCTAATATAACAACCTTTTGAGAGTTTGTATTTATGCAGTTCTCCAAAACATAGTGTAGTTCATGATGAAGAGAATGCACCCCATAATTACTGTTTCGATATAAGACCATTATGTGAATATCTCTAATTTGAAACACCAGGAATTCAAATGTTTTATTATGTACATGGACCTTTTTTTGGTATTTATACTGAGTAAATTCTGAGATTTCATTTTTCACAAAAACAATTAAGCCCCGTTTACATCTTCGACTGCTTTGGTCCGTTGAATCCAGTCTCATTCTTGGCAATACTGTGAACCCTGGAATTTCATAGTTTTCATTATGCAGCGTCCAAGTTTCAACAAAACATAGTACGTCAGCCTTTAACATTACCGAATCATTCCGAATGTCTTCAATATGAGCATGAAGGCTTTGAACATTATGGTATACAATTTTCAAAGCAGTAATCTCATGCATAAACTCGTAATGGGTTTTAAGACACTTGTTCGTTCGTAAGTTTGTCATTTCCAATTGTACATTATCATTTTCTTTAAATGGCTTTGGTGGTATAAATGAACCCAGCAGAAAAAGTCCAGCAGCAGTAGTCGCTCTACTACAAGCTACATATAGTGCTGATCTACTCATGCGAGACTTCAAGTGCACGGCAACTTTTTCATACGTAGCTCCTTGGCTCTTATGAATAGTTATGCCCTCTGCTGGTACAATTGGAAACTGCTTCCGATCTATATTAACCTGTTCATTACGTTTATATTGAAAGCTTTTTACGCAAACATCAATTGGTGTCCATAATGATTCACACGGATGTCTTTTTTTGGAACGGGCTAAAATTCCTGTATTTTCCTGAGGAAATTTCATCCAAAGAGTAGAAGGTTTTCTCGTTGTGCCGATGAAATCTATTTCCATTAGTTGACCAGTAGCTCCATTCACCAAACCATCACTGGTGTCAATATTAACAGTTACCATATATTTAGCTGTAGTTTTTAATATCAACTGATATGGTAATCCCTGCGTTTCCGATACCTTAAATGTTTTCACAGATTCCAAGATTC